>NW_023305553.1:0-12989 GCF_011077185.1 Oxyura jamaicensis
CGGCCCCAGCACCGAGCCCTGGGGGACGCCACTAGTGACTGGCCTCCTTATATCTGAGGCTTTCTTATTTAAAGGGGGAAGCAGCTAGTATATGAACATTTATCTATTTATTTTTACTGAATGAATTATCAGATAAATCACTCTTAAAATGGATTATTTTCCTCCAGATATTAAAAAGTATTATTAGGAAGATGAACACTGATGAAGACATTTGCACTATAGATATCTGCATCTGAGTAAAGAAAGTACACTCTTAGAATACACATATAATGCACAGAAATAATCACATCAGTTTCTGTCCTTGCCTCCCCAAACTATTGAAGAGTTTCTAATATGTCAGTTGCATCAAATGAACAGCCAACATCATAAAATATACTGTTCTAATAGTGGAGGCTAACAGTGATACTGGTACCATTCCTCCTCTAAAACTGTTACCTCCAATAACATAGTCTAATGGCCAATGATTTTCCTACAGGAATACTTACTGCTGTGCACAGAACAAATTGTCAATGTACAGTAATGTCAAGTACTTGTGTAAGACAGTATAAATTCAGATATTTCAACTAAATGGCTAGACCCTCCCAAAGGCCAAGAGAGAAAAGGAACTAGAGTTCTGTTCCTAGTTCATGTCCCAAGACGAGCAAGAAAATGACATGAACTCGAAGAAAACCCAAAACCTTTTAATTTGCTTTTAAAATAAAGGGAAGTAATTTACTATCCTTCACTGCTTACAAGATAAAAGATGTTAGATATAGAGGTACAAAAAATGAGCATATATTGCTGAGATAGTGTGACAGTAGTGAAAGAGTCTTTTATGCTTCTCTGCTTTTCAATTAGCACTGCTTACCTTTTATTTATTAATATTACCATTTTTATTATAGTTTTAGTTTTGCCCTGGATTATGGCAAATTCCTACTTTAGTGGATTCTTCCCTTCCCTGAATATCTTATGTGTAAAATATATGAGAAGCATGTTCTAATGATTTCATTAACCCTCCCCACCCCTTTCTGGGATCCTCCAGGGTTATTTTGTTTGTACACAATAGTTACCATTACACTCCCTCCACATTCTTAAGGGATGAATGAGGTGAAGAGGAGTAGCAAAATAAGTAAGTAAATAAATAGACAAATAAACAACACTATCACTGTTCCCCTTTCCCCCCCCTGCTAGATCATACAAGCTACAATAATTTATAAACAGAGGAGGAGGAAAGGGGTTAAAAAAAAAAGAAAAATAGGAACAACAAAGCACAATTCCCCAAACAGCTGGCACATAAAACAGCCCAGAGGCAATCTCTCTTGTAGTGCAACAACTAAACACATAGGTATTTATGTACAAAACAATTCAGTTTACTTTCCCTAATCTTCCTGATTCTTACCTCCCCTGACAAAAAGCTGTAGTGCTTATCACAGGAAAGATGGTACTTTTCCTTGTTACTCATGTAGCCCTTGGGTATGTATGGCCTTAAAAGAAGTCCAGGTATGCTTCTGTTTTCTATTTTGTTAGGATGGGGCAATAAAGGAGTGGAGAAGAAGTGAGGATAAAACATGCTATCAAGAACTAAGCAAGCCACCCTTACCCAAGCTACCTGATTCACTGGATGGCTCATAGTAAAGTAAATAAAATAAGATAAAGACTCAAATTCTAAAAATACTTTTTCAATTCCACCATTATAAAGAAAATATAGTTTAGCTAGATTACTTAGGTACTATGACAAGCTAATATATACACAACTAACTTTCTGTGTTGTATATAAAACAGACACATGTTATCCACTGCAGTCTATAGTGATCTGAGGGGTTTCATGTATTTACTCATTATAGGCCCCAAAAGTCCCAAGCTAGTCCTGAGAACATGCCTAAGCACTGTCTTTATTTGCGTCATGTGAATAATGAAAGAGCAAGAACTACAAAGATAAAGTACATGTAGTTTTACTAAGACTATCATGTTGATGTACTCCTTAGTACAGCTTATTTATCAGCAGAAAAATGGAGAAAATCAGCTACTACCTACTTTTCTTCATTTAGTATTTAAATAAAACATCTAGCAAAAGTGCTGAGGGTTATCCAAAGAACTGGAGTACTTGCGTCTGTATTTGCTATTGAAAGGGAATGGCCTTAAGTTGTGTAAGGGGAGATTTAGGTTAGAAATTAGGAGACGTTTCTTCTCAGAAACTGCAGTCATGCATTGGAATGTGTTGCTCAGGGAGGTGGTGGTGTTACTGTCCCTGGGGCTGTTCAAAGAAAGGTTGGACCAGGTGCTCAGGGACATGTTTTACTGTGTGATATTTGTAGTAGGGTGATGGTAGGACCAGATGATCTTGAAGATCTCTTCCAACCTTAATGATTCTATGATTCTGTGATTCTGTGAAAACCAGGTATTCTTGAAGACAGTTCAGTTGGATACAGAATATGGGCAGATGCACATTCAATACAAAGCAAAACAAATCAAAACAAACAAGCAAAAAACCTTTAATAAGACAAGATAATTCTGAATACTGATCTAGAGACATAGCACTTCTGGAAACCATATTTCCTCAGATATTTGAGCTTCTCAGACCAGCAAACCTCTGAGTGAGTTCTCCATTCCTGATGGCACGTTCCAATTGAAAACATTGTCTCACTATTTTCAGAGACAGACAAAATAATAAAATCTAGTGGTAGTAATAGAGTACCTTGCTGTGCCACAGATATTAATGGTGGAGCAACATAACAGTCCTTACCACCATTGGAAAATCTTTCTATGCTCAAACCATTACTTTTTGTTCGCTTGTTTCAAAATTAATATTTCATTTAAAATCACATATTTAGTAAGAAATAGGAAAATCTTCACATGATCTTCGAATTACTACTAAAATTCTCATAATGGACCAGCATCTCTTTGGAACATTCAAGATTTTTCAGACTAAAATCCAGGCCAGAAACAGATCCAAAATGTTTGTTGTGGTCATACTAAACTAACATAACAAAACCGTGAGAGTGTCTAGAAAATGATTTTAGGAAGGAAGAAAAAGAAAGTTTTATCTGAAGACAAGTCCTAGAAAGGTGACACAGCCTTCATGGGTATTACACCTTACAGAAAAATTAGTTTTATCAACTTATTGACTGAAATATATTTCCTCTTAAGGTTAACAGAATAGTAAATAGTGAAATCCAGGAAATTTAATTTTTGTACATGATTCAGAAATATATGAACATCCTATGTTATTAATTAATTAACTACGTGCTAACAAATATATATCAAAGCCTCTGGAAATAAATGACAGTATCATTGAGGGTGGAAGAAATCTTCTATGATTTTATCTAGTCTTACCCACCTGGTCAAGCTGGTTGATCTAGAGGACTCGGCTGCTACTGGTTAGGCAAATCTAGATATCAAGAACCTCTTGACAGGAAAATACTTTTCTGTGCTTTCCCTCTGATCACTTACAGAATGTTAGTGACCAAATTCTTGATTATATTCATTAGTAATGATGCTGCCTGGAGGAACTGACAATAATAAAACATGCAATACCTAAAAATTGTTTGGAACTATTAGTCTCCCAGCCCTAGACCAGAAACTCAGCAAGGAGTCAGCAGGTGTCAGAGCAAGCAAATATAGAATTTCAACCCAGTCATTCTGCCATAACTCTCCACCAGCTAATGATTTTGTCCTGCTGCAGTTGTGGTAAAGGAAATATAGAATAGCAGCTGACTATTGTAAAACCATTGAGACCATATTCCCCCTTGTATAATTATAATTAGTCCTCCAGCTTCACAGTTAACTACTCCATGTGGTTAAAGGAAATTATTTAATGCTATGGCAGTGCCCCAAGGGCTAACAGGACTTTAACTGTGTTAGATGTCATACATCTACCTGAAAGATGAAAGTCTTCACTTCTGAGAGTTACTAGTCTAAATAGAAAAGAGACGTAAAAAACTGAAGAGTAGCCAAGGACATGGGAAGCTAAAATGGCATGAAACAAAAGGGATGTGCATCTATCCTGATTCTCCCCTGTAACAAGTAACCCAAACATTGCTCCATGGTCATAAAACTTTGAACTGACTTATAAGTGAAAGCAAACAAGGAGTAAAATATGATTCCTGTTGCAATGAAATGATCTATAATAACCTAAATATGATATAGTGTTAGATTTTATTTTGGTCAGGGTAGTTTTTCCTGGAGAGAAGGAAAAAAATGTATTCAACATATATATATATATACATATATATATATAAATATTGAGCTTTTGTAATGATTCATGAAAGTCTTGGGCTCTCACAGAATCACCTCTGCATGATATATAATATAATTACAAATGTAATTGGTCTTTGACCTAAATCACAAATAAATAAGTGGCTAGGTGAATAACAAGGTTGTGATGAAGACATTAAAGAATGTTTTCAACTAGACAGCTTTGCTTTACCCTATATTTTGATTGGTTCTGCCCTGAATGCACTAATGCTCTGAGGATGAAATAAAGTTATGACTGAAAACATTATATCTACTTAAGATATCTATGAAATACCTGATAATGTGCAAGATGGAAAAAAATGAGAAAGAATATTCACTATGCTCATAAATGTGAAGAGCTTTTCTGCTACTGAAAAGTTGTGAGATTTCTTGACAAAGGAGTGCAAAAGTAGAAATATAATGTTAGAAGTTATCTTTTAATGTCTCTGCTCAGGGTCACAGTTCCATGAGAACATGCTTCATCCAAAGACATTGAAAATTTTTGATTTCTTGCAATATTTGATAGGTGAGTTTTTTTGGTTTATGTTAGAAAAGATCATTCTTTCAACATTAAGACTGATGAATTATCAGAAGATATTTTAGAAGAAATACAGTCAAGATTAAAATTAAATTGATGAAGAGTTAAATTCAATCTGAATTGTACTAAATAGGATGTGTATGACTGTAAGCAAGTCACTGAATTTTCTGTGCCTTATGTCATAGTTTACAAAAAGCCTTTTAACAGTTCATAGTTTTTTTTTTTTTTTTCTTACCTATATTACAGGACACTGTGCAAGACAGGAGATATAAATTGCAGAATGTATATATGCTGCCAGCAAAAGCAAAATATCTAGGTATAAAAGAAATATTCCTGAAGGTCAGTAGATTCCCAGACATCTGAATACGAAATGTTTCCTTGAGAAAGCTAAACTGCCAAATATGGTGCCTCTTACATTCACTCTCACTGGTTGGAAGTAATACAAACCTACAAGGTAAGTTCAACCTTTAAAAGTTAAACCTAATCAATTATTGGAAAGAAAAGTTATGTGTATCTAACATGAGAAATATTCCACCTGCTTGTCTATACCCATATCATGAATTCTTATATCTGAGCAAGTTTTCTTGTCCCTTTTATAGCACAAGAAAAGTACTACACCTAGGGAATGATTTTTTGGATATCATGCACAAATACATTAAATGAATCATCCTCTAGTGATCCCTTATCCTACTGTTGACTAAAGGGAGATCTATATAAAATAAAATCTAGTATAGAAACAGATGAAGCACACTCTAAAAATGTTTACCCTTTTGTACTCTTTGCAAAGGGAAACCTAGACATTTCCTCTATATAAATGTGGCATACTTCAGTACTTCATACCTACATTAGTGCTTTACCTAGTCTTCAGCATTCTCTTGGGAGGGCACGAGTCCCTTAGGATCAGGAACGGATGAGTCTAGACTTTAAAATTCAGCAGGATCATTGGTTCCTTTTGGTCTGAAACTGGGGAAAGAAGAGTCAAACCTATATATCTTTTTAGCATTTCTCAATGACTTTCTTCCCTTCTTCTATTTTTGCTAACCAAGGTCATCATCTGTTCAGTGGATAGCTACTGTTCATCCCTTTCTGTGAGTTTTCATGCTTCCTGGTTATATATGTAATGACATGTGGCATGTGAGAGCATCTGGTTCATTAAGTTACTTGGCTCAGGACTATGCAGCTTAAAAGAAATAGCAAGTAACAAAGAAAGTGATAAATTAGACACACACATACACAGAGCTAACAAACAGGTGATTACAGAAACAATAATGAAGACCAGCACTCTTCAGCTTCTGACTGATCAGCCTCTAATGAAGCTACTCAGACACAGCCTTGGAAAGAGTCAACCTGAACTTTGTAACTGATAACAAGGGAGAATCAAGTCTGCCATGAGTATTATGGGACATCAGAAGGGGCTTGTAGGACTATGAAAAGCTTGTAATGGGATTTTCAGTGGAAAGGTCAAAGGTGGGGTAAGGGAAAGCAGAAGATGAATGAGAAAAGACCAAGTGTGAGAAAAAAGAGAGGAGAGAGAGAAAGGTGAGCAGACTGCCAGATTGTAAGTGTCTGACTCAGCAAAACACCAAACAAGATACTTGTTTTGAGATGAGTGCTGAAATGTCTGTGTCAAGACCAAGTCAGATCTAAACAGGCTCAAAATTTTCCCAGGTGCAGTCAAGAGGATTTTGTTATAAAATGAGAAACAAAAGGTTAAATGGACATGGGCCAGAGGTTTTCCAATCCTCTGTCTTGGACTTGTGGTATATATGTCCTACCTTGGTGCCAGTTTGGAGGCCTAAAATTATTCATTGATTTTAATCATTGAGCTATTTTTTGTTTACATGCCTTATTTGGCAGTAGATAACACCCTTGTTGGCAGGCTCTGGAAAGAGGGAGGGGACTGACTGACAGGATTCATGCGATGCTTTTGATTAGGATGGGGCCGTATCGCATGGGTAAAATGCCTAAACTGAAGAAGCATTATGCAAAATAAAATAGACTTACTATAATATATATGCCATTCATTTGGAAGGTAAAGGTAATTTTGAAAAGATCTGAGGAACAGACATTTTTCAAGGAAGTTAGGTCTTTTCTCTATGCCAATTCAGTTTAATGAATATGAAGAACACATTATTCTTTAGAGGTGAGAATACAGTGCCACAAAGCACTCCTGCCCTTCCAGCCATTATGGCACAGGCTCTGTTTTGTTCAATAATTTTTTAACTGATATATTTTATTAAGGGGATAATAAATGTATACAGCCAAGCCTTGCCACTTCCTTTGTAACCTAAAAAGGTTTCCCTTTTTATCCTCTACTGAAGAGTAGCTTAAGGAGAAGCAGAGGTTACTCCAGATCTCACAAATCAATATTTCACTTAGCAATACAGTCATGGATCAGAAACATAACAGTGTCCCAGCAAAGGAAATCAGAGCTTTATGCTTTCCCCATTGGAATTATATTCAACAAAAAAAATCCCGAACATGAGTAAAACTCCTGAGCCAGGATTTGGAGATACAAGCTTCCTTCCATCAAGTAAGACACTTTTATATAATTATACTGTGAACTAGTACTTAAAACATCTTCTGACATGAGATTGCTTTATCCCAATTCCCATCTTGTATACCTGCCTTGAAGGGGAACCTGAGCAGAAGGTTTACTTGGACTTTTGTATGTCTAAAAAAAAGGGAGCATTAAGAAGAGGATGCAACTTATGTGTACTGCCTAAAAACTCTCTAATTTCAACTCGTTCCCCATCTATTTCACCTATTCTCTGGAACCTTTAGATCTTCACTGACGTTTCTGTACCTAAATTTTAAATAAAACACATTCTTACTGGAGATGGGTTTCTAATAAAAAAAAAAACACATTCCTGTTCTCAATATTATGACTACTTCAAGAACTTTATTCTCTTTTTGAAGTGCACTTTGCAGCTGTTCTCTCCTTACTGTGGATTGAACTAATATCCTGCATCAAATTAACTCTGAGACTAGAGAAGTACAGATTTTGTGCTGGTTTGCTCTGTTATAACTTGATTTCAAAGTCTGTATTTTAGTAAAATATTTAGCTTTGGTGTTTTTTTGGAAAAAAAAAAAAAAAAAAAAAAAAAAAAGTATGGACAGTAAGATTTGGATGTATGTGGAAAAAAGCCCTGTCAGCCTGGTTTCACAACCAAGGAAACAGAAAAAAACACTTACTACCTATTTCTCCTCTTTCAAAACTACAGTGCAAAACAAGGACTTGTAATGTGAACCTGCTAAAAAAGGCAAAAGAAAAGTCAGATTTTTCATCTGAACTAGAGCCACACTGTTGAATTCCGAGGAGTTCACTAACTCAAGGAGGAGAAAAAAAGCCGCAACCAAAAAAAAAAAAGCGTAATGCTTGAGTTGAAGAAGTCATAAGCAAATTCATGCTATGAGACCTGTTAGCAAGTTTCCATCTCATAGACTTCCAGCGGTATGAAAGATTCTATACATTTGTAAGCAACTCTGATTACTTTCAAGACTCAACTTGAGCTATTGGCTTATCTGGTTTTCCGTAGTGTGTCCCAGTGTATCATGCTGCTATGCAACTGTAAATTATTAATTTGTATGCCAATGACAAATACTAAACTACAATACACACACACAAAATAAATAAATAAATAAATAAAGCTTTGTTTTATAATGTCCTAGCAAGTAGCAAGACTAACTTCTCAGAAGAGTTTTGTTGTTGTTGTGTTTATTTCTTTATTTAAATATGTGTCTATGTAGGGTTATGCCTGAATAAACATGAACCCAACAGTAATTCAATAATCTTAGAAGGATGTTACATATTCAGCTGATATATGTTTTTTTTTCAAAACTTGCAAGGTAAAGTCATCTTTGTAAACGTTCAGAAATACTCAGCTATTTTGAATCTTCACAATGTTTTCTACAATAGAAATTTCTGATTAGATACAAGGTGTGTCTAAATGATGAAATAAAACCTCATTTTCACAAAAAAAAAAAAGAAAAAAAAGAAAAAAAGAAATTTGCTCCAAAGTGGTCCATAGAACAACCATAATTTCTAACAGCTCTATTATTCAAGGAGAAGACCTATTTTCCTATTTTTCCATGCTTTGGAGGCTATTTGGAAGTGATATATCAAACTGTGCAGAAATACATCCTGAAGTATGCAAATATTTATCCTAGTATATCTAGTGAAAGTATTGCTGTACAGGATGACAGAAATATCCAAATAAAGCTTGGAATATTTTAGTAATATATAGAAAAAATCAATTAATATCAGACCATTATCTTGAAAGGGTTTAAAAATCACTAGGAAAAGGAACTCAGTATATATATATAAGAAAATGTCTTGGGGAAAAAAAAAAAATATATATATATATATATATATATTAAATCTGTAGGGTCGTATCCCAAACCCAAATGAACTCAAAAAAAATATTTCTATTGATCTGAATATTTTTCACTGACTTATTAAGAGATGTAAAGGTTAACATCCATTTTAGTTAACATTTTATGTACAGGAGTAGCTTTTTTTTTTTTTTTTTTTTTTTTTTTTTTTTTTCACAAATGGTTTAGCTTTGTCTCCAGTGAATAGAGAAAACTATGCTTGATTAGATGTCTAAGATATATGGAGTGAGACATCTTTTGGGAGAGCTCATCTTTCGGTTTTGACTTTAAATGGGGCACAAGTAATAAGTTTTAACTAGACAGCTGGCATGCGGATGGCTAAAACAGAGACAAGGCCAACTGTAGCTGATAAATAAAACATACACACAGCATAGGCAAAGGCTTAATTTAATCCTAAATCAGACCTTCTGAAAATATATGCAAACTAAGGGCTCTTGTTCCAGCTGTCCTTGCACACATCTAGCTGTATCTTCACAAATTGGTCACTGAGATTAATTTGAACCATTTTAGAGAATGTAATCTACTTTGTCACTTTTTTTTTTCACATGTATATGTGAAATCTCAAAATGGTGAAAAATGATATTATGCCTTATATATATGATATATGATATCATATATATGCCTTAACTCACTTTAGAAGATAGACAGCATGGCTTTGAAAAACCCTTTTCCAACTCTTACATTTTTCTTTTGTCTCTTTTCTTTATGCTCTTATGGCCACCCCTTCACAATTATGGTTAAATATAGAGAGTAAAGAAAATCTTAACTGAAGCTCAATCTCCAACATATAAATTTAAGAGTTCCCTTTGATAGGAAAAGCCAAAGACCTTTAGAGGTAAAACACAGAAAATTCTCATTAGCTTCTAGTCTGTTTGATGCCAAAAAGGTAAAGATATTTCTATTCAAAATTATTTTTATTTGCTGTCTGTTCTTTCAAATGTCTTCAGCTTAGATTATATGTCATGGCGGATAAACGGGATGATGATGTTTGCCATGATCTTGTTGTATGCATGGAGTGTACATTTTATAACAAACTATACATATAAAGCTGCAATGAATGCTAACTCCATCATGATCAAATGAGGATATAAAGTGAAATTCATTCAGAGAATATAAACCTCTGAAGAAATTGCAGAGTTAGGGCCACATGGATTTTTCAAAACTAAGTTAGAGTATATTTTTTTAAACTACCTAAGAAAAAACAGTGTTTGTTATCACCATAATATTCATTAGTGGTGATCACTGAACCATTATTGCAAATTGTCCTTAACTTTAGTCAGAACATCCTAACATTAAATGCAGAATGGTAAGGAAAATAACATTGTTCTAATATACACAAATTATAAAAAAATGTATTTTTCCTGAGGCATATCACAATTGCAAATGTGTAGGCAAAGGAAGATTTTATTATTTTTGGTCCGTGTGTGTGTGAAGAGATGTGTTGGGTTAGTTAACCCTGTCTCTATCACTTAACAGTAATGTAGCCATCCTGCATCCACTGCATATCTCCTTTATGTAAGTATGCAGTGGAAAAGTTTATCTCATTCATTATAAAGAATCAGAAACACTATATATTTAGTGCTTGATATACACTTTAATGGCATTACTAATGGCAAGTAGAAAGTTGCACTGAAGCGGAAATAATAGCTGGGAACTGTGTCACAGCTGAAGCTAGAAATCTAGAAATGAATCTGGAATGAAAGGACTTTCAATTTGTAGGTAAAATAAATAAATAAATAAATAAATAAATAAATAAATAAGTTATCACTTCAAATATTTCTAATGAGTGGAATTGAATTGAAATTTAAATTCACCCTGAAAAGTGTGAACTGAAAGAAAACAGAAAGAAAAAAATCTCATTTTAAAGTTTGAGCTATTATATCTTCTCTGGATGTGGGTAAGGTGTTGGCCTCTTGACTCCAGTCATTACAAAGATAGGAGAGAGAGAAGGTAACTATTGACTGAAAGCAGGAAATATGATGGCCCTCCTACAGAGCAGGAAAGACTAAGAGGATTGTGTGATCAGACAGCCCCTAGGAAGCTGCTTTCAGAAATGTCTACACAAAATTTAAAAAGTAAAAAAAAAAAAAATTAAAAAATGAAAAAAGAAAAAGAAGAAAAAAAACTTTTGCTGTCTTTACAAACCTTAAAAAGGGCATATGTGCTCCATGAAGTCAGCCGTCTTGGAAGCAAATTCTTCTGCTTTAGTAACGGGTCACAGCTGGTTTCAGCTGTGTACTGAAAGCTTCAATTTTGGCATGAATGAGCATTTATTCAGCTTTACACAAAGGTGTTTGATGCTTGTGATGGCAAACCTGAATGGATTAAATGTATACTTTGAATACAGAAATAACAATAAAAACATCTACAAAAGCAAACCAAACAAACATGTTTGCTGGAAAAAGCAGAATTGGATGAAACTCTTCATCTAGACAAATAAAGGGAATAGAGATAGGAAGGATGCATGGATATTATATACATAAAAATAAACTCCATGTGCCAGTCATGGCCTTAATCTATTTTTTTTTTTTTTTTTTTTTTTTTTCTGGGGTTGTGTTTCTTATTGACAATCCATATTAAATATATGAGAAAGTTGTAGTAACGAGATGTGATGACAAAAAGTATTTTGTAGGGAACAGTTCTAAACTTCAGTAGGAACTATTTCAGTTGGTATTAATGAGCTTTGGATTAAAACATTGATTCTCATTTTTAAATGCCCTGTATTCTAAGGAAATTCAGGACAAACAGGAGAGAACTGTTTTCACTAAATTGTACCCAAAAATGTACCCAAGTTTTGCTAAAAGAAAATACCAAAAAGAAGTCAGACAGGGTAACAGCACAAATTACTATGTGAAATAATATTTAGTCCTCTCTCTTTTTTTTTTTTTTTTCTTAATATATTAAACACTGCACAATCACCAATCAAATAGAAAATTTTCAGTATAGATTCCATTGTAAATATGTGATGATAAAACATCCTTGAATTCAAGAGATAGGTGATGGAAATGTGAGTTAACAAGGACACAATATGAAGCTAACATCCTGTTTTATTACAATGTTGCCACCCATTATTTAATTGTGACCCACGATGAAGTATAGGGAACTGTTTGAAACCACCCCCAGTCTTGGCAATAAAAGTGATTGATCTCCACTACTTCACTGACATTCACAGCTTTCAAGATGGTGCAGATTTTTTTTTTGAAAACTTTATATCAAATACATAAGTTGGTGTGCACACTGTTCACAAAGATGGATTTCACTAATGCATGTTTCTCTGTTGTCTTATAATTAACTGTTTCTATTACAACAGCACATATAACCTCTAACAGAGATAGAGGCCCCAGGTGAGAGAGGCACCGTGCAAATATCTAATGAGCAACTGTCCCAGACCTGAACAGTTTATCATCAAAATAAAAAACAACACTTAGGCTTCAACCACTTTCTATAGCAAAGAAACAAAGTGATCATCTCCCATCCCCCATTCAATAAGTCCTTGATAAAACATGGAGAGACCTAGATTCATAATTCTCACCTGCTTGCTAATTTTAACAGGAATATGGATAGTAAGTGATGAATGCTAAATATGTTTGCATCCTTTGCCATCTGAAAGCTTCACCATGTCAGACTGCTGCTTACCTCACCTACCATTAAAGCTGTTTCCAAATAAGAAAGTAATAGAAAAAAGGGAGTACCAGGACACCTATTAAAAAAAAAAAAAAAATAATAATAATAATAATAATAAAAAAAACTTCACTAGAAGTCTAGAAGATAATCTTAACTGAAATTAAAAAATCCATTTCCTTCCTTCCTTCCTTCCTTCCTTCCTTCCTTCCTTCCTTCCTTC
>NW_023305553.1:12999-17925 GCF_011077185.1 Oxyura jamaicensis
TCCTTCCTTCCTTCCTTCCTTCCTTCCTTCCTTCCTTCCTTCCTTCCCTCCCTCCTTCCTTCCTTCCTTCCTTCCTTCCTTCCTTCCCTCCTTCCTTCCTTACACTCCCATCCTTTTTTGCTCTTCTGCAGAGACAGGAAACTGAAGAAAATTAATGTACTAACAGTGCTAATATGACATTCAAAAAGTGACTTTTTGATTTTCAATTAACCTTGCACAAAGAGGAAATATAGAAATCTCCCCCCCCCTTTGTTCTTGGCTGTGTATGCTATCCAGGCTAGTGCTGGTAGCAGTGAACAAGAAGGGCTGGGATGGGGAGAGGGAAATTGGCACCTTGTTCAAGCACTCCACTGCTATTTGCACAAAACGAGACAAGACTACCCTGCAGTAATTACTCTCTGAAGGGGAAAACAGGTAGGAGAGAGAGTGCTCTTGTAATCTGTTTGACTTAATTGTATGCTTTTATGAGCTGTCTGGCTGGAAGGTTTAAAGTTACTTTTAATAACACTTTATTTCAAAAGAATTTGATTTGAGATTTCCCAGCAGGGCTGCCTACCAAGCAGCAGGACCCTGTTCTTCCTTCCAGATCCCTGTTTCTTCAGTACTCTCCTCTCCTCCCCTCTCTTCCTACCTCCAGGAACACCATCATGGTTCTATTTGGCTAAGACAATCCAGACTGGATAATGTAGCATAAAGTCAATTTTGTATATATGCTTAAATAAATGAGACTAAGAAAATGTATGAATAAGAACAGCCATTTCTAAGACACTGAACACAGGAAAAGTGAATCATAGTCTGTTTATCCTTTGGCTGCCTTAGATAAAATGACATTATAAAAGGGAAAAGATTCATTAGATACCTACAGAACAGGCTACAGAGTGAGTTCAGGATATTTGTACAAAACATCTTTGCTTTTATGAAATAAATACTTAAAGTTAGAGGGAAGCACATTTCTTGAGAATATATGAAAGAGTCTAGAGAATTATTTCTCTACGTCATGAGGAGCTGTTTCTTAGATGTAGATCTTCAGAGATATTTGGTGGGCCACAAATTAATGCATTTTGTTTATCTTATATCTTATCATCTATCAATAAAGAGTATATATATATATATATATAAAGAAAAACAAATAAAGAATATGATCGTGGTTTGTGGGAATTAAGCTTTTCCTGGTATATCATCCAAGATCCTTTGTCTATGAGTAATTTGAGTTAATTTGATATTAACAAGCTATATCCAGCAAAGTGTAGATGAAGATAGACCAGTTAAATATCTGTTCCCTCATTGAATGTGCACTTTTAAACTATTAGATAAGAGTTATTGTAGGAAATACTATACACTTGCTCAGTTAAATCCATAAACTCTAAGTTTAGGGCTTTTTTATTACCATTATTTCATTTGCATTTTTAAGAAACACAGCCTAAATTTTTGTTTTGCTTGCTTTATTTTTGGCTTAGGAGAAACAAAGACAAATAAAGTCAGATATTTTCACAAGAAAACAGTTCTTTTTTGTTGAAGGAGATCCCCTAAGATCCTTAAGCTTGATATTTATGATAATTTAAATCTTTATTTACAGTCATTTCTACTCTGTCTATCATTTATGCACTTTCTATTCATTATGTTAAAATATATGAGTATATAATGTCACCAAAATCAGTCGTGTTCAATTTTTCACCTGTCCGGGAAAGATGCCTGTTTTACTAGGATACTTGATGTCAAACTCCCGGCTTGCAAACATTTCACACACAACACATGAATGTGTTACAGGTCAATTGCTCTTCAGTTTCCATTAAAAGGGAAAAGATGCCTTTTCATATATGAATGTAAATCATAATACCTCTAGTTTACTCTCACATTCAAAGTTCAGAGCATTTTTATGTCCATAGCAGTAACTAACAACACAGCCATTTGTCTGGCATTTTTGAAGCCTGAGGTGACTACTAGTTGTACATCTCTATGACCATTAAAAAGAACGGCCTATGGATACTTAACATATACTTGAACTTAATCAACAGCATCCAGTATATTGGTCTGGAACACCAATCTCATCTGTCAAAGATGTTTGTGCTTCATTGTTCCTTTCACTGTTTTGAAATTATTTCTTTGCATATGAAGTGTGCTCTTTATTCAGGTGACTCAAAAAAAAAATAAATAAATAAAAATAAATAAAAAATCCACCTGACAATAGCTTAATTCTCCTTTCTGCTATAACACGTATATATTAACTAGTCAAAGAGAAAAACTGAGAGAAACTGAACTTAGCTCATTCATTTCTGAAGTAAATGATTTTGACATTGCTTAATTTTCAGTGGTCTTATTTGTTCATCTACATTAAAAACTTAAAAGATTTTAGGGATAAATAAGTAAATATCAGACTATCTGTATATTTTTGTATTATTTTCTCTATCTTGAAAACCTTCAAAAGATGTGGTGTGTATTTCATTTACAGATCTAATCAAGTACATCTTTTACTTAGAAAAAAAAGTTTGTGTTCTAACCCAAATGTTCTCTTTGAGTAGTGGGACAAGGTTCATATTTGAAATAGTTACTGTCTACATAACTTCAGACAACTGAGTAAAGTGGATAGGAGCTCCCTTTAAATTGTAACACATTTACTTCTGGAGGTCATATCATTCAACAGCAAAAATTTTTATCTGAGATAGAGAGATGAACTTTGTACTAAGTTTTGTCTACAAAGAAATGTTGAAATTAGAAATCTGAAAAACCTACACGCATTTATGCACACTTTTACACTTTCCATAAAATATTTTCTAAACAAATTTAACATTTTACATCTCTAAATGCCTTGTATGAGTTAAGAGTATGGTTTGAAAATTGACTGAAAAATGCACACGTGAACTACTCCTTTAGGAAATTAATAAGTTATTAACTATTAATTAATTAGTAATCAATGAGTAATAAACAGTCATGTAATCACAGTGTATTGTTTCTTTTCCTATCTAGGTAATATCTTTTTTAAAAAATATATATTATTATTATTATTTTTTTTTTTTTCTTTGAAACTGAGAAAGTAGCAACTAATTGGGTTATCTCCCCAATCTTTGCAGTATGTTGCATTTTGAGGAAGAGTACAAGAAAAATTAGGAGATTTAAAACCAATATGTTTAGAAACTACTTCTGCATTTTCCAGGCAGAAATACTTGAGAAATGACAACTCACTGCTAGCCACACAGAAAAAAGAATATATTATGTGAGTGACCTTTATGCCTACAAGTTATAAAAAGTTGTAAGATGACTAACATTGAATTTGTTCTATCATAACCATGGTCAGCAATAGGTTGTGAAGTCTACTTAGTGAAATTAAGATGTGAAAGAAAAAAGAAATATGGTTATATCACATATAGATTTTGACCCTGTACCTCCCAGGTTTTGTGTGTGATGTTTTCTAAAAACTTTAAAGACCGTTACAGTAAAGATAGGTTTTATTAACTCCATTCGTCTTCTTCTCTTAGGATAATGTTATGTGATAGCTTTTAATACTACATTCCATTTGTATTTTTAATCCCAGTACAAGAGATCTCAGCATCCGTCAGTGATGCTTTCACCAAAAACAAAACAAAACAAAACAAAACAAAAAAAAAACCTTGAGCTCTCAATAGTTCCTATTTTTATGTTATGAGTAATCAAAGTCAAAATCAGTCTTTGTAACCTTTGTACAAAACCAACAAAACCAACAAAAAACAACACCCACAAACAAAAACAAAAGGAACAAATTTACCAACAGTGTCTTTTGCAAACCTCGTTATTCCTTAAGACCAGTCAGATACTCTAAAAAGACAGCAAATATGTAAACTGTTTCTTTCGTCTATATCTGCAGTTAAATAGGAAGAAAGTTCTTTGTCTTGCTCTCTCTCTCTCTCTAACCTCACGGTGCAGGTCACTGCAGTAATGATCTGTCACAGCCTGTTCCATCATTAAGCTCCCTAGTGATTATATATTACTAGTTCTATGATGTAAAAGCTAAAATTTAGCCGCATGATGAGATAACCACTTGATTCATATTCACACACATAATTTTCAAGCATGACACACATAACTCCACAGAAGATCAAGAATTAGTATCAGAAACCTTTACAGAGTTTTATGAAAGCATAGTCACAAACAAACTTGAGAGTCAGGCAGAAATCCACTTTCTATTTTCCTGCTCATGATGTAATACTGAAAGAGATAACCTGCTATACTAAAGCTAGTGACTTAGGCAGAATATATTGCTGCTTCTGGTCTCATCCCATAACAATAGCAGTATGTGCAGATGACTAGGCTAAACTGTAAAGTTCACTTATTCATAAAGATGTTGCCATCATGTTTTGAAAAGCTAAAACACCCAGGACACTTGTTGTTGTTGTTATTATTAGTGACCTCAATTTTAAATTGTTTCTTAAAACAAACAAATAAACAAACAAACAAAACTCCCAAATATTTCTATGCTGAGGTTTATGTAGTCTCACTAGTGTTTTTCCTTCCTGTACTAGTGAATCCATCAAGTGATTCCTTATCATTTTCATCTGAATGAATTCAACCTCCCTGGCAGTTTGTTTATTAGTATTTAAGACTTTATGATCCCCTGATGTCTGGTGGTATGTTCATATTGCTCCATCAGAAAAAACTGTCCTCAGTTCAAGAGTTAATGGCATTGATAAAAGAGATTATTTTTACTACTGTCTACTCATCATTAATCCTGAGGCTTAAGTGGTTTACACTTCTGCACACTTGAATGCCATATTTTCTTTTTTCATTTTTTCATTTTTTTTCCCTTTTTTTCCCTTTTTCCTTTTCCCCCTTCCCTTTCCATTTTCCCTTTCCGTTTCCCTTTCCCTTTCCCTTTCCCTTCCCCTTTCCCTTCCCCTTTCCCTTTCCCTTTCCCTTTCCCTTTCCCTTTCCCTTTCCCTTTCCCTTTCCCTTTCC
>NW_023305554.1:0-1842 GCF_011077185.1 Oxyura jamaicensis
AGCAATCTGTTTTGTTTTTGTTTGTTTGTTTGTTTGTTTTTTAGTACTGAAAGGAACATAAAAAGGGGACACCTCATGTTTTCAAACTATTTTTTATGGTACTGGCTTAAAAATAGTTGACAATAATCTGAGAAAGCAATCTGAAGCTGATGTTCATCCCTAAATACGCTTTTATGATGTAGCTTTGAGAGGAATAGCCTGTAGTGGAAATTCTGACTGATGAATATGTAACTTCTCCAGTAAGAACAGAACTGTGTTTTGAGGCTTTTAGAAAAGGAGATGAAAAATCCAGATACAAAAATAATTCTTACTTGATAAGGTTGTACAACCAGCAGAAACGGTGTCCTTTAAAAGCCCTCTGTTTCATTGCAGAAGTGTATATTTTGTGATATAGCCTGAGTTTATGTCAGATGTGATCCTCTGGCAAAGATTAAATTTACAGAGTGTCCAAGCCCGAAAATGATGGAAAAAATCGGGTGTATTTCCAATGCCAAAGCAATTGCTGAGTGTTTGTTGTGAAACCAGTAAAACTGGACATAATTTCCTAGATTCGGAAGGCTTAGAATGTGTTACTTTTAACTTCAAATACATCTTATTTTCTCTGTTTTCAAAGAAACATCAGTGGTTGCATTCCAGTTGCTGTGTTTGGTTTGAAGAGCTGTGTTTTTGGCATGGAAGTGCTGCTAAGGGAATCACTGCCATAATATTTATGCTACAGACACGGATAGTCCTTCTTTTTTAGCTTCCAGGAAATTGATGTTGCTGCTTTTATGTTTCGCTTTTGGTTTGTTTTCACTGAGAGAAAAGAAGAATTCCTTGTGGCAATTCAGATATGAAATTTACAGTAGTAAACATCTTGTACGTCTGAGTCTGTTGCACTGAGTATTTCTAATTTGTGAGATAATTAAGCCTTTTCATTATCCATTGATTTGGCAGTTGGTTGGTTTTGACAATCTAGCACAAGTCCACAATCTCCCTAAAATTTTAATTGACTTCTACTATTACCAGCGGAATCCAAAAGTTACAGAGCAGTTTTAAAAGTAATCTTTAAGTAATTTCCAATTTGTGAAAAGAGTAACTCTTTTTTTTTTTTTTTTTTAATGTCAGAAAGAGAATATTGGATTGGTGTGCATAACCAATGGAGCATGGATTCTGAACATAGTTAAGTCACCCCTGTGGTAGGCAGTAGATATTGTTTTCTTAGTTCTGGGCTCTGTTCTCTATGTAATTCTCCCTGTTAGCTAGGTTTAGCTGCGTCTTTCCCATAGAAAATATTCACGGGACATTCTGGGTTCTTTTTAATAGATTTTTCCAATCAGATGTGATTTCTGATCTGTACCAGTTTAGCAGCTGCACAAACCTGCTATTTCAAAATTGTTTCTAAAAGGACCAAAAGTTTGGATAAACATGACTTCCTTCTTCAGTTTCTAACATTTAGAGAACCTGTAGAGTCCGTATCTGAATGGAAGAGTCTATCTTGTAATGATTTGTAGTCTGAGTAAAGAAGGAAGGGAAGGCTTATAAAGAAGCAAGAAATGTAAACTTGAGAATTGCAGAGCAAAAGAAGGGGTTTTCTCCTAATGTAAACTATCGTGATGTCTGTCCCGGTGCCACGTTCCCAGCGGTTCCCACTTGGTTAGGTTGTCCAGGTCCCTTTGGATGGCATCCCTTCCTTCTGGTGTCCCAAGTGCCCCACTCAGCTCGGTGTCAGCTGCAAACTTGCTGAGGGGGCACTTGATCCCGCTGTCTATGTCTGTGAAGGGCCTGTGCAATTCCTACCTGATCAGTGTTTCTGGTGCAAGCTGTAACTCTCTGTTTATTTTCTTGGTTTGTTCTTCAATT
>NW_023305555.1:0-12708 GCF_011077185.1 Oxyura jamaicensis
CAGCTTTCTAACCACACATCTCCCAGCCCGTAGCTCTGTTTGGCGTTATTGTGCCCCAGGTGCAGGACCTGGCACTTGGCCTTGTTGAACTTCATACCATTGGCCTCGGCCCATTGGTCCAGCCTATCCAGATCCTCCTGCAGAGCCTTCCTACCCTCGAGCAGATCGACACACGCACCTAACTTGGTGTTGTCTGCAAACTTGCTGAGGGTGCACTCGATCCCCTCGTCCAGATCATCGATGAAGATGTTAAAGAGGACTGGTCCCAGTACCGAGTCCTGGGGGACTCCACTAGTGACCGGCCTCCAACTGGATTTGACTCCATTCATCACAACTCTCTGGGCCCGACCTTCCAGCCAGCTCTTAACCCAACGAAGTGTACGCCAGTCCAAGCCATGAGCAGCCAGAGAATGCTGTGGGGAATGGTGTCAAATGCCTTACTGAAGTCAAGGTAGACCACATCCACAGCCTTTCCCTCATCCACTAAGTGTGTTACCTTGTCATAGAAGGAGATCAGGTTCGTCAAGCAGGACCTGCCCTTCATAAACCCATGCTGACTGGGCCTGATCACCTGCTTGCCCTGCATCTGCCGCATGATGACATCCAAGATAATCTGCTCCATGAGCTTCCCTGGCACTGATGTTAAACTAACAGGCCTATAGTTCCCCAGGTCTACCCTCCGGCCCTTCTTGTAGATGGCTGTCACGTTTGCTAGCCGTCAGTCAAGTGGGACCTCCCCTGATAGCCAGGACTGCTGATAAATGATGGAAAGCGGCTTGGCCAGCTCCTCCGCCAGTTCTCTCAGTACCCTCGGGTGCATCCCATCCAACCCCATCGACTTGCATACATCCAAATGCTGTAGCAGGTCGCCAACCATTTCCTCATGGATTGTGGGGGCCACATTCTGCTCCCCATCCCCTTCCACCAGCTCAGGGTACTGGGCATCCAGAGAACAACTGGTTTTGCTGTTAAAGACTGAGGCAAAGAAGGCGTTAAGTACCTCAGCTTTTCTTCATCTCTTGTTACTAAGTTTCCCCCCACATCCAGTAAAGGGTGGAGATTCTCCTTAGTCCTCCTTTTTGTGTTGATGTATTTATAAAAACATATTTTGTTGTCCTTAACAGCAGTGGTCAGATTGAGCTCCAGATGAGCTTTGGCCTTTCTGATTTTGTCCCTGCACCGCCTCGCAGCATCCTTGTACTCCCCCTGAGTGGCCCGCCCTCTTTTCCAAAGATTATAAACCCTCTTTTTTCTCCTAAGCTCGAGCCACAGCTCTCTGCTCAGCCAGGCTGTTCTTCTTCCACGCCAGCTCATCTTTGGGCACGTGGGGACAGACCACTCCTGAGCCATTAAGATTTCTTTCTTGAAGAGCGCCCAGCCTTCCTGGGCTCCTCTGTCTTTCAGAACCGCCTCCCAAAGGGACTCTGCCAACCAGTGTCTTGAACAGCTCAAAGTCAGCCCTCCGGAACAAATTTAAACACATTAACAAGAACCTTATGAGCCTCCTCTTCCCTTAGCCTTTCCACATATGAAAGATGTTGCAGTTTCTTAAACATATTTATGGAACTTGATGGACTTGTTGCAGTATGGTTATGTCTCTCTTGTACTACAACCCTGTATGTTTAGCAGTTCACAAAATCCACCTTGCTGTTTACTTATCTAGCCTGTATTTCATTATTTTGCCTGTGAGGTTGTTCTGTGAGACAGTGTCAGAAGCTTTAAATTCTCCATGACTGAAGGTCAAGTCTTGACTAATGTCAGGATAAACAACATCCATTGTTCTCTCATTCATCAAGTCAAACATTTTATATTATGAAGATTTTTGTAGTATCAATTTGGTCAGGCATTATTTTCCTTTTGTAAATCCATACTGATCATTCAATGTCACCTTCTTGTCCTCCATATGTTTGGAAATAGTGTCTAGGAGGATTTGCTCCATTGCTTTCCCAGCGAATGAAGTAAGGGTGACAGACATTTGCTTTCTTCCACTTCTCCCCTGCTTTCTGTGTTCTTTCCAAGGTAATCAAGTGTAACCTCACAGTAACATAGGCCAGGTCCCTCAGCACTTGTGACAGCATCCCATAAGGTCCCATAGGCTTGTTTATGTTCAGTCTATTTACATGTTTCCTAACTTTAGCTCAAAGTAAATCTTCTGTGTTCAACAGAAGTTTATCATTAAAGCCAGATGTGAAGGAGGCATTGAATACCTTGGCCTTTTCCATGATCTTTGTCACCATTTATACCCTATCGCTTTCAGCAGCAGGCCCACACTTTCTCCAGTCCTCCTTTTGCTGCTGATATACCCACAGAAATCCTTCTTGGTGGCTTCCTTATCCCCTCCAGATTCAACTGCAAATGGACTTTGATGTTCCTAATCCCATTCTTTCAAGCTCATTATTTCTACTGAGTTACCTGGCTCATTGTCCACATCTTGAATGTTTCCTTTTATGTCCCGGTTTTGCCAGGACCTCATGCATCCAGGTACATTCTACTGCCTTTTCTTTAATTCCTACAATTTGGGATGGACTTTTCTTGATTTGGGAGGATGTGATCCTTGGAAATCAATAAACCTTCCTTAACCACTCTTCCTCCAGTACTGTATCACATAGGATTCTTCTAAGCAAGTCTCTGAACAGGGAAATGTCTACTCTCTTGAAGCCCCCTGTTGTGATCCTGCTTTTTGTCTTGCTTTCTTCTTCCAGGATCCTGAACACCATCATCTCACAGTCACTGAAGCCAAGACTGCTTCCAGCCTGTACATCCTTGCTCAGTTCTTTCATGATTGTAAACAGAGCATCTCCCTTTTTCAGCTCCTGCATCACCTGGCAGTAAATTGTCAACTCTGTAGTCCAGAATCCTCCTGTCTGCTTGTGTCCTGCTCTATTCTCCCTTCAGTGGACAACAGAGGTTGCTGGTCAACCACAGCCAGCTGTCTGAAGTCCTCAATGAGAACTAGGGCCTGTGAATGTGAGGATTTTCCCAGACATATCTCACTGTATGTAAGAACATCTCTATCATGGTTTTCCTGCATCTCATCTTAATTAGAAAAAAAGACTCAGAAATATAAACTCTTCAATTTCTCTGATCTCACAGATGTAGCATAAGTTTCAGTGGAGGGGCAGGTCAACAGCACCTGTTCTATTCCTCTACTGAAATACAAGATAACTTCTCTGTAGCTTGACTTCCAAGGTTAGGAAAACCTGAAGAGTCAAACCCATTAATTTATACACTGCTTTCTGTGACACATGTAACATTTTTTCTCCTCACTCATTAAAAGAGAAGAGTAAAAGATTCCTTTTTTTATGACTTCCACATGAATGTAGCAGTTCTTCATATAAAGATTAAAAATGGAAAATAACTAAAATTGCTTTTTCTTGTTTCTGGCAGGTAATGACTGTTGCATTCCAAAGGCTAGGAGTTATCAAGGTAAAACCCACTTCATGCAAGATGAGGGGATGCTCACTGAAACATTAAATAACTAAGGATTTTTAAGTCCCCTAACTACAAGCCATGAGTCCATCTGAGCAGAATCTAAGAATTAAGAGCACCAATCAGATTTTATTTTTCAAAAAAAAAACTTAATTTAACAACCACATTTTATCAGTCTTTTCAAAGTCAAAGGACAAGCAAAGTATCTCTGTTATGATGCCATTTGTTAATATGCAAAAAAAAAAAAAAAAAAAAAAATCCAGATTGGTTAGCATGCAGGGTACCCAGAAAGTGCCCTATTTTTGATCTCTGGCATGCACATCATCCCTGTGGCACAGGAACAAACATTTATACCAATACTTTTGGGGAGAACTGGGATATACTTGTGTAACCAATATTAAGTTTTGGCTCATATGTTGCAAAAACACAGTAAATTGAAAGCAGTACCAAGCAGCAGGTAGGACAAATAACAAGTTTGCAGTTAACTTCTTTGTTTGTTTGCTTCATTCTTTATTCAGTCTAATGAATCACTCTGTGATTTATGAAATTGCACTTATGCTACAGAAAACTCACATTCAAGCTGGGAGGTTTTTTTAATCTCAAGTTTGAAAGAAATAAGTCATTTATCAGTCCGGAACTACTTGCAGAACTACAAGTAATGAGTTACATGTGTAGCCGTGAGTTACCAGCTTATGGCTGCTTTTATCATGGCTTTTTTAAAGTCTGTATTTTTTTATTTTGTACATGATTTTGTGACTTCTTTAGTTTAAAGTACAAAGTACTTTATGAGTTTTGTGATGGACTAAAGGAAATCTCATGCAGGCATCAAGCACCAAAACTAAAAAAAAAAAAAAAAAAAGAACAACAAAACGAAGGCTAGCGCTAGCTAGGAAATTTATAATAAGCTGCAATACCTCTATTTATTTCAATCTAGCCAGTTTGTTATTCATAAGAATATATGTTATTAAAACAAATGTTTATGGAAGGATACAATGATCTTGGCCAATTTTTCTGTGTTTCTACAACAATCTAATCAATCCAGCATAGATGCTGGCAGATTTTGCAGAGTTGGTAAAAAGGACTGTATAGGTATTGGGTTATCTACTCTGTTAATTTCATTTAGTCTAATAGTGGGGACATTATTTGAAGGTTTGCTTTCCTCAGTCCTTTTCAAATAGAGCAAATAAGGGTGTTTAGTCCTGGTGTGTTTTGACTCCAAATGAAAAACACCAACTGTACTTCAGAAAAAAAGCTCAAATTTGGTAAGACTAAGTTAATCAAAAGGTAATAAAGAAGTGAAACAGAATTTAAATTATGAGAAGACAAAAGTAACTAGAATTCTCTAAAACTGCTGTCAGTTTGTGTGACCATTAGGCTGGCTGTCCCATGTAATTCATGAGCTCTTGGCCTTACTCAAGTGGCAAAATTCCTATTTACAATGAAGGAAGATGGATTTAGCCCTAACAGGCTCATTAGAAGAACATGTTAACTTGTTTTATATTTAGTGGTTTAAAGAAAGAAGCATTACACTTGTGTAAATATCTCAACAATTTCTCAAGTTACAAGTACAAGGCCAACTGAAATTAATTTTGCATCAGATTATGTGTGGCTATCATTCCCTTAGGGCTGTTAGAAAACAGAAAATTTTAAACTGTAATACCGTTAAACTGAGGAATATCAGAACCTGTAGAAACAATTTCTGTGTCTCTGTGCCATGATATCTAGATGTGAAACAGTAAGGTCTAGCTTTTGCAGATTTATTTTTTTATTGAACTTGTGAATCACTATAAAGGTAAATAGAATATTAGGAAATATATATTTTAAATATAAACATATATATTTAATACATATATATTTAGTGTTTACTGATAAATGAAGTTGTTTTGAAATGGTAATATTATGGGCAAAATTGTGAAAAGTGAGTGTAGCATTTCACTTTTGTGCTCCTTGTCAGAGTAACAAGCTACAAAAGTCCTCAGGTTAGAGAGAAGAAAGATCTTTTACTCTACTACCCTCTTCACCTCCAAGTCTTGAGAGTTCAAAAAAATCCACTGACTCCTTTTCTATAGTTACTCACATGATAGTTGTGCTCCATGCTAGCAACACCACAACAGCAGGCAGCTTTCACACTCCATATCTGACCAACATAAAGATATTTTTTGTTGGTTCTGCAGCTGGAGAACTTGAAGTGCCTTTAGACGTTACTTGGTAGTGTGCAAGCATTTAAGGGATTAGCTTGTGACCGCCTAGCTGTAGTACAGAAATCAGTAATATGATGTTTAAAACCATGGTTCAGAGACATTTGATACTCTACTGACAGATCATTTAGCAATTTAAATTTTATGTGGGTTAGGCATGACCATATGACCACATTTCTTTCTTTCCTTTCATTTCAGGGTTTGTCATTTTGATTGTTTTATCATTTTGGGGTTTATAAAAACCCGAATCAACTATGGAGAAATTCAATATCAGACATAGGCTTAGGTTTTGTGTTAGTGGAACTACTCTGACTGTGAAGCAGATTTAGAATAAGAGAAACTCATCAAGTGAGATTTAAGACTGAATATATCTGAGTGTTTTAGTAGGTAGAAATCAATCAGATCTGTTGGTGTGAAGTCAAAGTATTTGTGAGAGATGTATGGTTAGTTTTGATGTTCAGAAAAAGAGAGGAACTGAGAGAGAATAATATTTGTTGGTTTGGTTGGGTTTGCTAGTTCATGAAGAAAATCTCTTGTTAGTGTCAAATAGCAGCATTTCCTGTACTTACAATACACCCATATTATTTAATTGATGCCCAGCTGAAAAGCAACCTGTTAATTTTTGAATAAGATTCTATGCAAGCCATGGTATTGGCAACATGCTTCTCTATGGGATTCCTGGTAAAGAGACTTAGGATACTGTGAGTTGCTATCTGAGTGATTACAAAGCCATTTCAGAGGACTAGAACAAAATAAGAAAATAAACTGGGATAAAGAACACAGTTACTGGTGTTCTTTGCAAGTGTGTAAGCTGTTTAGAAAACCCCACAAAAACACTTGGAATGCCATAGGTCTCTGTAAGAAGCACTACAGTTATTAAATAGCCTGGCAGTAACCACTTCTGCAGTTCACAATATATGCTGTTTTTTCAGGCAGAGGAGGCAACTCTGGCCTCCTACAACACCTATGAGTAACTCATGTGATCTCAGTGTACAAAAATAGAAGAGAATGGTTGAGAAGAAGGTGGTTTTAGTTTGCTTTTACTTTCTCATTCCTCAAGTCTGTTAGTAATAGGCAATAAATTTTACTAATCTCTCTATTTTGAGTCTGCTTTGCCCATCACGACAATTGGCAAATTGTCCTGTCCTTATCTCAAACCTTGAGCCCCTTGCATCGTATTTTCTCCCCCTTTCCCTATGAGGAGGGGAAGTGAGAGTGTGGATGTGGTGGAGCTTGGTAGCCCACCTGAGCAAAACCACCACACAGGTCCACTTCCTGCTTGTGCTGAAGGCCCCAAACCTGGATGCAGCACTCCAAGTGGAGCCACACAAGAACAAAGCAGAAGGGGACAATCACCTCCCTTGACCTCTGTTGATGCAGCCGAGGGTGCAGTTGGCCTTCTGGGATGCCAGTTCACACTGCTGGCTCATGTTGAACCTTTCATCCACCAGAACCTCCAAGTCTCTCTCTGTAGACCTGATCTCAATGAGTTCTTCCAGTCTGTTCTCATGTCTGGGATTGACCTGGACGAGGTGCAGCACCTTGTACTTTGACTTGTATCTCATTAGGTTCATGTGGGTCCACTTCTCAAGTTTGTCCCCATCCCTTTGGATGACATCCCTTCCTTCTGTTGTGTCAACCATACAACTCAGCTTGGTGTCATCTGCAAATTTGCTGAGGGTACACTCGATCCCACTGGCTATGTCACTGATAAAGATATTAAAAAGTACGAGCCTCAGAACAGATCCCTGAGGTACACCACTTGTCACCAGCCTCCAACTGGACGTAGAGCCATTGACTATCACTCTCTGGGTGTGACCTTCAAGCCAGTCCCTTATCCACTGAACCCATCAAGTTGATACCTCTCCAATTTGGAGATCAGGATGTCATGTGGGACTCTGTGAAAGACCTTACAGAAGTCCAGGTAGATTACATTAGTTTTGTCAGCTGATGCAGTCACACCATCAGAGAAGGCTACCAGATTGGTCAGGCATGAATTACCCTTTGTGAAGCCATGCTGGCTGTTTCAGATCACCTCTTTGTCTTTCATGTGCCTTGACATGACCTCCAGGAAGATGCAGAAGGTTGATTCATTAGCAGTTTTGTGTTCACATTTTTAAAATTTAAAATATTCTATATGTTTTAGATGTTACTTTAGTATAATGGTAAGATAAAAGTTAAGTCAAATTTTATTATTAATATGTTTATTTTTGTGATAACAGATTTTTTTCCTAATCAATAAGACATGTATCTGTTGAGATGTGCTTTGTTAGATATGCTAGACAATTTCATTGCTGAAATGTTGATTTTTTTTTCATTAAAGCTGTTTGAATTAATGTTTCTTACTAATTTAATGGCAATACAAATTAAACAGTGCAGAGTAATCATTGTATGAGACACTTTTCAGTGCAGTATTCTGAAGGCTATGGATCATTAAAAATATTGCATAATTTATGTGACTGTATAATAAAATCACAATTACTGTGCACTTGTGGTACTAGGCTGAGCTGCAATGTTAACTATAATAATTTGTTCACTCACGAGAAAGGGTCCGTCCTATGCTTAACATTCTACAGCATGTTACTGCCCTGTATGATGAAGGAACAGTTAATTTTCTATTATCCCTACTACCTCAGGCCTAGAAGATTAATTTCTTATACTAACTTTCTAAAAATAAGCTTGCATTACAGAAAGCATGGTACTTTATTTGAAAGATGCCTGCTTGTGCATACAATGTTTTATCTTATCAGATTTCTATTCAAGATATTGAATTAATCTGTACATAACATAATCGGTTTTGAAGGGTTCTCAATCTGGAAACTGGTGGATCACATTAGAACTAGTGAGGGAATAAGAGGAAGGGAATTCAGATAGATAAACCAGTGTTACTGGCATGTCAGAGATGTAGTTTTGAAGTGTTTTGTCTGTGAGAGAATACTAGCAAGTATAGGAACACATTTATTTATACAACACTTGGCAGTCATGTTTTGAAATGTCTTTAAGCAAAAAACATACTGCTAGTATTATCTTATCTTATTGTTATGAGAGCCAGAGGGCACATTCTAAATAAAGACCCAGCCATGAGGAGTCATGGAGGAACAGCAAAATAAAATAATCCCACTTCTGAAGAGCTGCAGTCCTGCATTGGACTTTTAAATTCCTCAGCTGCATTATAGAGGAAGACATAATGAAGCTGGAGATGGAGCAGGAAGGAATAAGGAATTGCAGAAGGGCAGGGTCCAGTTATTAAAAAGGTGAAGTTCAGTATTTGTTTACAACTTGAAAATGTTGTTTACTTCCAGAAAAGATTTTTGTGAGTAAACCTGCAAGTTCATTGGTTTCCAAGACTATCTTGTTTATCTACGTGCTTCTGTTTGGTTCTGTCACATGATTTTTCATTTTAGTATGAATACAACAAATGGAAAGGCACCTGGATTCAGTAGGCGGGCTGTATTTCAGTATAAATATTTCCTTCTATGAAGTTCTACCTATGTTTTAGTGATCCCATTTTTTTTGTCTAGAATACGCAATCAAAATCAGGAGTGAAGCAAATGTTAAGAAAACAGATCTCCAAAATAATTTCATATACTTAAAATACCTGATAAATAACTTTCCATAAAATATTTTTTAATGTTTTATACTTAAAGGAATAATTAGTATGTGAATACTGAGTAAAGATGACACTAGAATATTTTTGAGTATAATTATAAATGAAAGCCACTACCTAGAAACACCATAGGATGTCTTCACTGAATTCTTGCTTCAGAAACCTTGCAAACAGTATGCCTAGAAAGACAGCTTCAGCCATTCTCATCTGTTTAGTCTACTACAGAAACCTTGAACTCTCATTCTTGAGTTTGTATGCATGTCTAACTGTAATTGTTTTGCAATCACATGCCTACAAATATTTTTCCCTGGCCACTTTCAATGTCTTCTGTGTACAAACGAAAAGCTGCACTCTCCTTCAATTTTAGGAGTTAGGTTTAAATATAGCTTGTTTTAATTATATATATATATTTTTTTTCTATTGCATTCTTATGTGCTAAAAATTCTGCTGGAAATTCTTACAGCCATAACCCACAGATAAAGTCTCCAATCCCCATATAAATAGCAGCGTGTAATGCAATCCAGGAAAAGATCAGTCTTTCCTTTCTTTTTTTTTTTTTTCTTTTGCATTTCACCAGGAAAAAAAAAGATCGGTATAAAAAAAGATCAGTATAAATCCTTCATTTCTCTCTTTTCCCTTCATAAATGTACTCCTGGATGGTAACTTATGACTGCACTATATCCTGAAGTTTTCATATTTAAGTGGCAAAAGTCCTGGGTTAGTCCTCAAGAGGTTGTGACTTCCTCTCTTCAGGTTTAAAAACTTCATCTCAGTTACAAAAGGCCCTTGTTATAAACTGTCTCAGTAAACTCAAAGGGATGAAAGAGGTGAGAAGAAGTAGGCCGTCAGTAAGGGGAACACATTTATTTAACTATCCCACTAACAAAGACAGAGCCTATCTCATCACAACACATAAATTTTGGTATTCAGAGCTGAAGGAAAGGACGACCTGGGGAAGAAGTTCATCACCACTGCCTTATTCTTTCCAGATTTCCTTGGCATATCAGGAATGGCAAAAATACAGATCTAAAAATACAAACATAAACCATGCTTAATCCCATTCCACTCAAAAAAAAAAAAAAAAAAAATCTAGCTCTGTGATGTTGTGCTCATGTATTGTACCATGTTTTTCCTTTGTTGAAAGTGTGAAAAATTGAACCCCTTCAGTTGCTTTTTCTAAGTGTGATTGTATAATTATCTGAATCCCCAAATATTTCTGTGTCTCCAAGCAGTTATTTGCTCTGTCTTCAGATCCAGTGATGATGTGACTTCTTCTGGCTGATCCATTAAAGTGCCTAGGACTGATTCCCAGAGCTGACATTACCAGTCAGCATCAGCCTGTAAATCAAGCAGGTCTAAAACATATTGAAGGGATGGTGCCTTCACCAGAGCCTGTTCTTTTTAGAGCGAGGGAAAGTGAGGGATTTAAAAACATAGAGATTTTGAGGAAAGCACAAGAATCCCTAAGGAGAAATAGAGGCCGCAGGTGGTCTGGAGACAAAACTACACATTTGAAACCAATATAATGTTTAGGTTCCCTACCCAGGAGTTCAATATACTTCAATATATTTAATTGTTATAAACTCCCTTCCAGAGTTTTTGTCTCTATTTTGGTTTCTAATTTAAATTCAATAAATTAAAGATTAAAGAGCACAGCCTCTTTTTTATTTTCTATTTTTTTTTCTTTCATTTTTATTTTTTTTTTCCATTTTCCCTTTTCCCTTTTCCCTTTTTCCTTTTTTTTTTTTTTTTTTCCTTTTCTTCTCATTTTTCTTTTTTCTTTTCTCTCAAAGCTAAAAGGGTTTATGCAGTTGGAATAGTAAGATGTGGTATATGTCCACGTATTTAGCAATTCCTGAGACAGCAGGTGCTTGGTAAAGCATGTCACTCTGTCAAAACTTGCTTGGAGAGTGTCTTGCCACCAGTGATAGCTGGTTGTGGAATGAACAGTGGTGGTGTGGATAAAGAGGTCTTACAGATTACTGCATATCATTTGATCTGTCACCATTTGCAAACCCCACAAATACATGTTTAGCATTTTATATTTACCTGACTGTCCATATCCTGACTCTCCTTTCTAATTTGTTATGCACTGATCTGTACTGAGCCTGTGATATCCTTAACTGTTTTTCTCTGAAAATATATAAATACAGAACAGGTTATAAATATTTTCTACAGTGCAGCTCTTACATGGTGAAAACTGGAGTCCTTGTGATGCTAACACAGACTTCCTGGACCTGTTCTAGATACACAGCCTGGAGGGGCTCACCCCAAGGTTCCTGTGTTGTACCTTGTGGGCAACATCAGGAAATGAGTCTCTGAAGTGCGCAGCTGAGGGCTGCCTCTGATAACTGAAGCCATAGGTTTTATTTTTCTGGCTTTGTCTGTACAGCCGAATCATGGAGCTTGTCCTTCCTCCCAGCTGTGAGGTCTTATTTCCTGTGACTCCTTAACTCCAGGACCAGTGCAAGGGATGTGGCAATGCAATGCAGAATAACATGGAGAGCATAAAAATCCCTGCTCCCCTGAACTCTGGCCAGCATTTAGCCCTTTGATTATGCAAATCAGATGACTTGTGCTGGAGCCAAAAATAAAGACTGCTGTGGAAAGACAAAGAGCCTCTCTCTCCATCTTAGGGAAGATGATGAAGTTGTAAGCATACCCAGGGGAGATGAGAATATTTCTATACGTTAAGGATGGTGCTTGGCTCAGGCCTGAGCTGTTTTTTTGCATGATCCTTCAGATCATGCAAATCACCTCTGGTAAGCATGATACCAGACATGACAGTTGTAGAGAAACAAGTCTGTGACTGGCTTCTAATCTTGGTATTAAAGAATAATTTTACTGTAAAACATAAACCACCTTAGGTCAGATGGAGACTGTCCAAGAGACCTATGAGCTTAATTTCTATCACTCTTTCAAGCTATTAGAAGAGGAGCAGGATACAAATCTATGTTTATTAAGGCAGTTTCTCTCTGTGTTCTACACTTCCACAGACCTCAGGCAGTGTGATACTATGAACATTGACAAGTAATTTCAGTGAAGCACAGAAAAAAATCTTGGTTGTAAGAACTGCCTAAAGGACATTTGATTGTATCCAACCCAAACTTATTTAATGCATATTCACATCCATACCTTGAGAAGTAGTAACCTCTTTAGCTTAAGGAGGAACTTTTCATGACTGGGATGGATCCAGCCACTTTAGAGAGGGAAGTATTGACATTTTGGCTTTATTTCCTGTAATTGCCTAAGATAAATTCTTGTTTCAGTGTTTGTAACAAATGTTATAGGTATTTCAGCACAGCTGTCCCGTACCATGCTTGATAAGCCTAAATTACTAGCAACAGCAGACAGAGCAAATGGATCTGTACAAATGGATCTGTAAAGACCTGAACAAAGCAGAGGACCTTTTTTTTTTTTTTTTTTTTTTTCCTTTTTCCTTTTTTTTTTCTCTTTTCCTTTCCTTTTTTTTTT
>NW_023305555.1:12808-22071 GCF_011077185.1 Oxyura jamaicensis
TTTTTTTTTTTTTTTTTTTTTTTCTTTTTCCTTCAGGTACAAAGACAGCTACCATGAACTTATATGAGCCTTAAATTATTTGTTTTTAAAAGCTAGGTGTCTGTTTCAGCTATACAGATGCACATGCTTTCATTAATGCAGAATTTTTTTTTGGAATGGACATCAGGGTGCATCTGTAGCACTGTATGCCTATTCTTGAGGGGAAGCCTGTGTGTGTAGTACTGGCAAGGCTAAGGGTTGCAAAAAATGCAGTATAGACTATGGAAATATGGAAATAGTTACCATGTTCTATCCAAATCTAGTGTTTTGGAATAGGCTGCCCAGGGAAGTGGTTGAGTCACCATCCCTGGAGGTCTTTAAAAGATGTTTAGATGTAGAGCTTAGTGGTATGGTTTAGTGGAGGACTTGTTAGTGTTAGGTTAGAAGCTGGACTCAGTGATCTTGGAGGTCTCTTCCAACCTAGATGATTCATTGATTCTGTAATAAAACCCCTTTATAGTAGTTAAGAAAGGTGGCAGGAGAAGGGATAGAACAGTTGTTTGTAAGTACTGTTATTGGCTCTATAGATGTATTTAAAACCTTTTACTACATCCTGGCTAGAGTAAACACAAATCTGTGGCCTTGCCTGTGGATGCTACTGCTGAGGATGGGCTATGTCTGAATGGCCTTGTAGCACTTTAGCATTCAGATCCTGGGCTAATGGGAATCAAGCCTCACTTCTGGAAACTTGCATGCTGCTGAAACTACTGGGGATTAACAACCACATCTCTTTCCTCAGTCACAGCTTTCTGACAGCATAAAACTCTGCCCACCTCACACACTATTATCTGATCTTCCTTAAATGACTATTTTGTACTTGGGTCTAGACGTTCTTTAGGAGTAAACTGTGACCACAATAACTGATTTCAGGAGTTAAACCAAAGCTACACCTGCTTCTTTTCCAAAGGGAGTTACATAAGCAAGAAACTCAAGCCACGTTTCTTTAGATAAAAGTTAGTTTTCCACCCCAAGATCTGCTCTTAAACTTACCTGAATCATGATAATTCTCAGCCAGCTCTGCTGTATGGAAAGCAAAGTGGGCTGAGTTTGCCTTGATACTAAGCTTTCTTTAAAGCATCTGTTTTATTATTAATATACTTTTAATAGCATCTCTCCTATTGTTTTACAGACTGACTACAACTTAAGTTAATGCTTAGACATTAGAAGCTCGCCTTTTAAATTTTTAACAAGAATAAAAATATACACAGAACATGGACTTTGTTGAACACTCTGGACCTCATGTGAAAACAAGCTAATACTGTTTCACACTTTGGTTTAAATATTTTATTGGATGTCACAGATGCTTCTGATTTATTTTTATTTTTATTTTTTGCAATAACTGTTCCCTAAGTGTTCTACATGCCAGATGAATTATTTTTCAGAGATTTCTAATAAAGAGATCAACTTTTAATACAAGTAAAAGATAGTGGAATAATAAAAGGTGGAAATGAATTCATTTGCAGTTAAATACACACTGACACATACACATAAACAAAGCGAGGAACCAACCAACCTACCAAATAAACAAAATGCTAAAGGGAAACGGAAGGAAGAAAAATAAAGGAAAGTAAAGTCACCTCTATGGCTTGAAATTCTATCTGTCATTGTTTCCTGCAGAAATCTTTAATGAAGTAGTGGAATAAAAACTGACAAAAAAATCTGTTTGGATACTCAGCTTTTGGGGTTCTCTAGGCTTTCTTGACTAGACTCATCACTGGGCTGTGACTGAAATGTAGAAGTGGAAAGGAAGTTACCTTGTAGTGTGATTTTGACTTTTAGATGTTTTATAGTGTGTTAGAGTTGTGTAGTTGAAGAAAACAAAACAAAACAAAACAAAACAAAACAAAACTGCTCTTCTCTTTAAAACATGACTGCATACTTGTTATTCATCATTTTCTTTTTCTCCGTTTCAACTTTATTTGTTAAATCCCATAAATGAAAAGAATTTGGCTTGGCAGAACAGTAACTTGATGTTACTCAAGTGACTACAGAGTCAAAATCCTTTTTGAAAATGTAAATCTCTTGGAACATTCTACATGCCAGGTATACATTACGATTTATGAAAATTCCTTGTGTTTATTTTCTTTCAAATAAGAAGTAATGATTTTCTAGAATTGTTAATAAAATCTTAAACAACTTCTCTTTAAATCCTTTGAGCAACTGTAGAAATCTAGAGCTTAAAGTATATGATATCATGTTGGGAATTTCTGGTCCTGCACTCCCTCCTTTTAGTTCATTCTCCTAGTCCTGAACTGGTGGCACAGAATTACAGAGTACCTCAGGATATAGAGACATCTAACAGCAGCTGCTGACCAATAGATGGCTCAAGATGAGCCTATCTCTTCTTTTATGGTGCAACCCTGAAGGGATACACCAAATAGCATGGGTGTGAGTCTGATGTTCCCATTCAATCTGTAATACAGAAGTACCAGTTATCCTTTACTACCCCATTAAAAAAAAAAAAAAAAAAAAAAAAAAAAAAGTTAATTTTTACACTTATAAACTCATCCCATAATTATAGATACAAGGCTACATCAGACCTTACATGTGTTAAAGTAAGCATTGACTAGAGAAAGACAGTGAGCAGAAGCTAAATGTTCTGCATTTTGGCAATCATTTTTTTCTGTGCATGTACATAAGTTAGATCTAGGAAACTGAAACAAGTAAGCTAGTGATTTAATGAGCTGCTCTGAATTTATCCCCTAAAAACAACTAAAGAAATATAATTATTCCCTTTAGAAATTAGAATCAGAATCCCAATAAGAACATAGGATGACTATGAAAAAAGGCAAAGTATGGCAGAGAAATAGTGCTTTTGACCATTGCAGTGAAACATATTTACTAACACAAATTAGGTTGCTTAACTCTTTCTTTTCTTCCTTCTTTCCTTCCTTCCTTCCTTCCTTCCTTCCTTCCTTCCTTCCTTCCTTCTTTCCCTTATTTCTCATTAATGAGCAGTGTTCAGAGATCAAGAATTGTCTTACACTGCTGAAGAATCAAGCTGGAAGGAGAACTTCTGAGATGGGACTTGTAGCTGCTTCCAAGATTGAGTCATAGTCACCAGAGTGTCCATTCTCCACATCTTCTGGGAATCAGAATAAAAAAAAAGCTTTGTCACAGACATCAGCATTGCTGGGAAGACCCACTTTAAAAGGAGAAATAACAGAGAGCAGAGGATGATCAACCAACAGTAGTACAGACGGTTAAAAAAGTAACAGTGTGAGCTGTGGACACTTTGCTGAGAAGAGACAGTATTATTCACCCATTTGCTATCATTAAAAAAATGCCTAGAAATACAGAAGAAAAGAATCAATAGAAGCACATCAGCTATGCTCAGCTTTATTTTGGAAAATGAATAAACATATATTACTGAAGCGTGGTGATGTGAGAGGAGTGCAAGGACTTTAGGGGGCATACAGAAGCTTTCCTATTTATGATGAGGGAGTTGTGGTCACTGCTAACCCTTAGTATAGACTGTAGCAGTCTGGTGCAATTCACCTCTTGCCACTAAATATCCATGCGATTTTTTGTTTGTTTGATTTTTTTTTATTTTTTTTTTTCCTGAAGCATGAGTAGTTGTATGTTGTGTGGTGTTTTTTTCTGGGGGCATGGGGAGGTGTTTTTATTTTTTTTCCTTGTTTGTTTTTACACTACGGTAGGAATCCCAATAGATTTCTTGCACTTTCCCTTAATGATGAGAGCTTGTATCCATGCCAAGCAATTTGTGATATCATTTGTAAGACTGGATGCTGTCCAGAATATGCTACACTAATGCCTCATCTCAAGAATGCCAGCAGTACAGTGACTTCCTTTTAATTAATTATGATGTCAGCTTTGTACAGGAGGCCAACTCCCTGCCTGTGAGCCAAGCCTTCAGGTTTCTGATCCAGGAAGGGCAATCACACCATGCACAGGCTAGCAATATTTGGTATAGTTATAACAATTTCCATGACTTTGCTCTCTCAAGATAGAAATCTGATCAACAATTGCGGGAACTTGTATTTCTTGTTACAAGGTCTGGACTCCATAAGATGATGGTACACACAAAGCATGTTTAAGTGTCATCAGAAAACCCATTCTGTTGAATGAGATTTGAATTTCCCCAAAGAATTTCAAAGCATTAGAAGGGGAATGGAATACAGAGAGGGAGAAAATGTTTAACAAAGCATTCTGAAATAGTGTTAATTTATTAGATTTAGGTGTGCCCTGTGGGAGGGACTAAAAAAAAAAAAAAAGTCAATCTGTCCCCTTGAAATTTTTAAGAGAATCTCCCTGTCTTCAGTAAATTTTGTACCTGGTCTTGGGTGTCTGAAGTTCAATTCTGATCTTGCAAAAGTAGGTGAAAATTTTCTTGTCACTTTCAACACAGTCAGATTTTCCATTATAAAGAGTAATTAAGAATATTGATTCCACGTTTTTGCAAACCACACCTCTCTTTCATCTACTGGGAGGAATTATAGGTGCATGTTTCCATGGGAAAATAAAAGATTTAATTTAATTCACGGTACAAAGTGATGCTTTTATAAAATAATTAGCAAAGGAGTAAACGTTAAATAAAAGAAAAACAGAACACACTTCAGGTTACAATGACCCAGCTGTTTCTGGCTTTCTCTGACCTCAGCTGCACTACCTTGGAAAGTGATTTAGCATCTTGTTTTGGTGTGTTAATCTCTCTGAATTTGGGAATAGGGACCTCCAGATCTCTGGGCACACCTGGGGAATGCTTATTATCTTGGTGACACTTTCTGACAGAAGTAATCACATGGACCCCACTGGTGTTGCTTTTGTCACACAGTGTTTGGTGTCACAACCGAAGGTTATGAACATGAGCTCTCAGGAGCGTCTGGAATTCAGTGTCTTAGGTTATTGCCTTGCATTACTAGGGATAAATTCCACAGCATCTCTTCAGCCTCACAGAAAATATAATCAAATGGCTAACACTTCTGCATATTTTTCTGATACCTGTGTCTCATTAAGATCCTAGAACTCCCCTCTGGTATGAGGCAACACACACCCAGGGTCTTTCAGATGATGAATGATTTACAAAGTCTAGGATTACTCCAAGACATGCATTTTATATTCACACCTATCTTTGCCTACAGGTCTGTAATTGGCATATAGCCAATATCTTCTTTCAGAAACCCTGCAACAAAACCTGTTCCTATTTTCAGATACAACTTGTGTCCAGAAAGTGCCTTCATTTTGAGACTGAAATAAAAAGTCTTCTGCCAAGATCATGCCTTCCTGCAGAATGTCTCTCAAATTACATTGTATCTTTTTTTTTTTTTTTTTTTTTTTTTTTTTCATGTATTGGAGTTCCATGTATTGGAACTCTCTGATGACAACTGTCATAAAAAAATAATTAAGACAGGTATGATATAATTTCTGTAGTTTGTTATGGTGATTATAACATACTTTCATTAATATAGTATGTAACCTTTCCAATACCTAAAGGGGTCCTATACAAAAGCTCGAGTGACTGTTCATCAGAGAGTGTAGTAACAGGACTAATGGTTTGGTAATGGTTTCAGACTCAAAGAGGGTAGATTTATGTAAGACATAAGAAAGAAGTTATTTACTCGGGGAGTGGTGTTGCCCAGAGAAGCTGTGGATGCCCCATCCCTGGAGGTGTTCAAGGCCAGGCTGGATGGGGCTTTGGGCAGCCTGGTCTGGTGGGAGGTGTCCCTGCCCATGGCAGGGGGTTGAAATTGGGTGAGCTTTAACGTGTTTTCCAATTCAAACCATTCTGTGACTCTGATTCTGTAATATGGTCTGGTGCTCTGTTTCAGTAAAAGACGTTTTTAATGAACAAAACCTTTGCCTTGAGATGAGCTGTATTTGCACCTCTGTTTCGTCATTTAGCTGTCATTGTTTCTGCTTGTTTTTAGAGGAGTTAGCATGGCACGAAAGTAGGATAATTCATTGCCGAGTGAGGCCTTTTGTCTCGGTATATCTTTTGTGATGAGCAGAGTTTTTAGTGCCATTATTGTCAGACAAAGAGATACTGACACTGTCGATAAAGACAGCTTTGAAGGCTCAGCACACCCTGACTTACGCCAGTGCCCCAGGCCCCTATTAAGAACCTTTCAATGTTAACCTTTTGCTTACAGCTGGCACACTACTCTTGTTTCTCATTGTTTTCATTTAAGCAGGAGTAAAAACGCTGCTGTATTGAAGCAATTACTTTGTATTTCTCAATGTTGTCACACTCTAGAGTCAAAATGCATGCAAAACCTCAAAAGAATCCACTACTTTGTACTGAGATTCAGCTTAAAGGTCAAACGCTGAATTATGTGCCAGCAACAGCCCACTGGGCAACTTTCCAGTCAAGGACATTGTCTTTCAGTTTCTGAAGTCCAGCAGAGCCAATGTACACCACAAAAATAAAAAGCTAAGGGATGCTCTGGGATGTAAGATTTTGTCTTCTGTGAAGGGAAGACAGTCAAGAATTGACAGAGGAAACAAAGTAGACTTTATGGAAATATTTATATTTTCTGTGATTTTTTTCCCCCTACTACTGCAAAGAGAAAGGAAATTTTTAATTGCAGGAAAAGTTCTGATAGTTGACTCATTAATGGAAAATATCTCAGCTTTTGATTGGACCCAACTCTGTACTTATGTAATCATGGAAATGATCTGAAAAAGAAGCGATAGGCACAAGTTTGAAAATTAGGATATTGGGTATTATGAATTTGGGCAGCAGTAGGGTTGTAGCATTAGGATGCCTTTTATTATTATTATTATTATTATTATTTATTATTTTTCCTCTCCTGGGAGACTGTTCCTTATCCTAACAATTATCACTGAGGTAAAAGGTCTTTTTGCTCTTCCCTGTCCATGCCAACTGAATGCTCTCCAGTAACACAATTGAGCCAGCTCTTTGTTCCAGTCTCTGTAGTTCCTCAGAGATGCTTTTGGTTTTATGAAGTCCCCTTATATTGGGGCTCAAATAGGAGGCATTTCCAAGGTTTTTGTTTGTTTGTTTTTGTTTGTTGGTTGGTTTGTTTTTCCCCAGAATCATCCTTACCCAACATTTGCTGTGCACTCCTGAGTAGCAATTGAACATCCTCCTCAGCATAACTGAGTTGCCTGTGTAGATACTGCTTAGGATTTTCGTATTGATTTCAAGAACGAAGTCAAAATTTCTTCTTAGTGACGAAGTATTCTTTATTGACAGCGCTCGATGCACGGGGGATCCTTCCACCTAACGTGCATACCCGAAGTGACAAACTATCTCATATTTATACAGCAAAACTACGAATATTCAATTCACGCCTATACATATTCATTACCTAAACCCGCCTACTCACGCTCCTTATGCTAATTAGCTTATCAGTCCTTTGCGCTTGCGCAGATTCTTCCAAGAATTGTGGGCAGGGGTCTTAAGGACGTGGGCAGTGGTCTTTGGGAGGAAGGCTGTATGTCTTCCTCATAGTATACTTCTCACCCTTTATCTAGAATGTAGTGATTTTGCAAGTTTGCAATGTCCTTATCAGTCTGAGCTAATTTGTGTCCTTGTTGTCCATCTGTTTCCTACCCGAGACGGGATGTCTGGCAAGTTTTTGTTACTTAGTTTTCACCTATTCTTCACCTCTTGGCTCCTAATAGTATATCTTACAGACTCAGAATACTTCTTCCTTGACTAACAGATAATATTGAGTAACTAATCTATTCTATTCTTAATACCTAGATAATGATTCATCCTACTGCCTAGCTAGCTAATGATCCTTTTATATTTACTAATTGCTTGCTTGTTTCAGTATATGATTGTGTTAATGCACACAGTGGCTTGATGAAACCATATCTTAGGAAGAGGAAGAACTTCCATGCGTTTAATAACCGCCTGTTTTTTACGTTGTACAAATTTTTAAATAAGACCTTGGTCTTTATATGCCTCTGTGAATTCTTAGGAATCAACCCATATATTCAAGAACAGGATGTTAATTCAAAAGCAAGAACAGACAAAACACATTTTCATGGATGCTGCTTTGTTCACAGAAGCATGTGATTTTTGTTTTGTCAGCTTTAAAGTGTCTGCATTCTTGTGCTTATGGTTTGCATTTTAGGTCACCAGAAATAACATACTTAGTGTTAGTAAATTGATCTTAGACAATTTTTACAAATGACTAGCTGGACTAGTGCCTTCTGGGGTAGTGCTGCCAGATTAATTCTCTCAATGTGATAAATATATTAAATGTTATATAGGCTTAGAATTTAAAGTTTATATAAGTGTGAAAAATACTATGTTGGAGTTATAATATTAAACAAAAATGTTTTATGTATTTATCATTAAAATAAACTATTAATAATTGAATAAAACACTTATTTTATTACTATATCATGTATATATCATCTGTGTTATTGCTGTTTACATTTACTCCTCATTTATCTTACCTTAAGAATTAAATCCAAATTTTAGAAATCCAAGTACAACTAAGGAATAAAAGTTAAAGAACTTATTTTAATATCTGGTAAACAAAACAAAAGAAAACAGAGTTGAAACCATCAAACAGTAAAAAGAGCTTCACTTAAATACATCACCATATTAATAATCATATTCATCTGCTTTTCAAAATGGTGACTCTTTTTTCTATTCCCACATGTGGCTGAGTCTATGTTGGCCTGCCAAATCAAACGGGCTCCTGAAGCAGCGTCTTCAGGTCTGAGCTTTAAAGATAATGACCTGACAAGATCTTTTGGCATTCAGCTGTATCATATGTGTTGTGTAAACATAGCCCCAGATTTTTGTTAGTTTTCTCACTACATAAAAAGTTACACTGAAGCTGTAGTGAACTTCCACTTGCCCAGATTTATCAAACCACAATAATTACCACCCATGTACTTCAGTTCTTTGACCCCCACTCTGTGGTAAATTAATAAATTGATGATCTGTTAGGCTATTTCACACTGGAATTGAGTAAGGTTGACAAGGAGAGGGCCCTACATCAGTGGTTTCATTTCAAAGTACTCTTAAATACCATCAAATCCACAATCAATGGCAACACACATACATGTTTAACAAAGCTTTTAACCTTTTAACCATCAGGCCATCTTCCATTCAGGAAATATTGCTCCTGGTTCAAACAGCAAAGAAAGGGATTGTGTACATTGTACAGGCTCTTATGACTGGAATCTGTGAAAGAGTGAATTGCTGGGGAACTCTTCAACTACCCCATCCCAACTATGGTTAAAAAAAAAAAAAAAAAAAAAAAAAAAAAAAAAAA
>NW_023305555.1:22171-23965 GCF_011077185.1 Oxyura jamaicensis
AAAAAAAAAAAAAAAAAAAAAAAAAAAAAAAAAAAAAAAAAAAAAAAGGTACTAATGTGCAAGGTCCATCCTATGAAACAAATACAGACAAGATGCAAGATGCACTCTGGTAAATTGTGATGGGACGAAAGACTAAACTGGCTTTCAGTGACTTCTCTTGAGCCTCCCTAGAAGAGATAATGTGGATATATGTGCAACATGAAGTAGAAAGTCAAACCTATTTCCTTAAAAAGGCTGGAAAAAAATCACATCTCTTTTTGACCATAAGCAGCATAGCCTCCAGTCCTAGTCATGCAAATAGTGGCAGTGAGGCCAGACGCACTTGTCCCAGACCTGGTGGAAACTATATAGCTGCAGCAGGATCTAGACAAGCTCAGCAGTTGTGGTTGCCAAAAAAGAAAGATAGTACATCCAACTGTATGTAAGCTGTACCTGTTTTAAGGGGTGAAAGCAGAACATAATCTAGATTTGGCCATGTGTGAACCATGACTAGAGAAAATTATTCTTAGCTATACCTGGGTAATCCCTGGCTGACATGACTGCCCAAAACTCTGATGAAGCACAATCTTGTGCCAAGAAGCATACTGCATCAGAGGTGATAGTCCTGAGTGCAGGGGCTATAAAGAAATATTGCAGCACAAGAAATGTTGAATTTTGCATACAAGCCAGGAAAGTACGTAAAAGAAAGGGTTTCTGTGGTGAGTAAAGACATCAAACAGGACTGGGCTACAAGCACATGGACTTCGGGACTAGATTCTGGACATGGGTTTAAGAACTGACTTGGCTTCCTGAGGATACATAATGTCTTCAGCCACTGATCAGGAGAGGTTGAAGAGTTTGTATACCTGGGATTCAGCAGGGAAAATGCAATAAATTACTCTAAAATCATAGGAAGAATGAGATTATATACCAAAGGCAAAAACTAACTGAATTCTACAGAGGTGCATCTTGGAAAACAGACACCTACTGTTGTTGTTGAACTGTCACACAGTTGGCAAATTAGTTCCTCTACATGTAGACATGATGAAGAGACAATCTTCTCCTTGAATCATGATGCTACTGGCCAATGAACTAAAAGTTGTAGGTATGCAAACACTATTGGAATATGATGCACCTGAATTTGTGGAGGATTTTTCTTACTGTTTTTCTGACTAATGTTCTTCATGGTCTTTTATATTTCATTGACAAAAATAAAAGATGGCTAAGACTTGTAAACAAAAAGTTTCTTTTGTCTGGGAATTATGATCCAAGAGTCAAGGTACTATTGTCTGTAGTGATTGTATCCTCTAAATATTTACAGGCAGATCAGCTGAGATTTCCTCAATGGGTCATTCAAAGACTGAACTCTCTCCAGGATCTGCATCCACTTAAATGTACATATCTGGAAAACAGTCTTCCAAATCTAGATAATCACCCAAAGATCTCTTGCAGTCAATGGAGAAACAGGTACTATCAGGACATGATCCATCTGAACTATTTAGACATCTACTATATGGTCACTAATGGAGTCCCCCAGGACTTGGTACTGGGACCAGTCCTCTTTAACATCTTCATCGATGATCTGGACGAGGGGATCGAGTGCACCCTCAGCAAGTTTGCAGACAACACCAAGTTAGGTGCGTGTGTCGATCTGCTCGAGGGTAGGAAGGCTCTGCAGGAGGATCTGGATAGGCTGGACCAATGGGCCGAGGCCAATGGTATGAAGTTCAACAAGGCCAAGTGCCGGGTCCTGCACCTGGGGCACAACAACGCCAAACAGAGCTACGGGCTGGGAGATGTGTGGTTAGAAAGCTG
>NW_023305556.1:0-9824 GCF_011077185.1 Oxyura jamaicensis
TGCTACAAGAAGGACATGGAGGTGCTTGAGCGAGTCCAGAGAAGGGCTACGAAGCTGGTGAGGGGCCTGGAGAACAAGTCTTACGAGGAGCGGCTGAGGGAGCTGGGCTTGTTCAGCCTAGAGAAAAGGAGGCTCAGGGGTGACCTTATTGCTCTCTACAGGTACCTGAAAGGAGGCTGTAGCGAGGTGGGGGTTGGTCTGTTCTCCCACGTGCCTGGTGACAGGATGAGGGGGAATGGGCTTAAGTTGCGCCAGGGGAGTTTTAGGTTGGATGTTAGGAAGAACTTCTTTACCGAAAGGGTTGTTAGACACTGGAACGGGCTGCCCAGGGAAGTGGTGGAGTCACCATCCCTGGAGGTCTTTAAAAGATGTTTAGATGTAGAGCTTAGGGATATGGTTTAGTGGGGACTGTTAGTGTTAGGTCAGAGGTTGGACTTGATGATCTTGAGGTCTCTTCCAACCTCGAAAATTCTGTGAAATTCTGTGATTCTGTGAAGAACAGAAAAACACAGAGAGGGAAAGAATGAGTACACATACTCATAAAGAAGTTTCCCTTATGGAAGCTTTCTCTATAAAAAACAAACAAACAAAAAAAAACCAAACAAACAAAAAAAAAACAAAACATGTTTTCTAGCTTCCTAAATTTTGTGCTTGCACGAAACAGGCATAACAGGAACTTTTTCTTATTAGTGCCTTTGGGTGCTAAAGTGGTATTTGAAGAATAATAAAGTACACACTACATCTCTTGCCTTCCTTTTCCTCACTGATGTCTTTTTTTTTTTTTTTTTTCTTTCTCATTTTCAATTTGAAGAAAAAATCTGCTAGTGATGACACTTTCTGATATGTATCATAGAAGCCCAAAGGGACTTGTTCACTCAGACTCACTGGTGACATAAACAGCATGCTGCAGCTCATATATTTTCCAATTCAAAACTGCCTGAACACCTAGCTCTCAGCTGACTTGCAAAATGATGTATAAGACTAGATACTTCCGCACAGCTCATATCCTTTGTTTCATCATGTTTCAAATGGGGAAGAATTTTTTTTTTTTTTTTTTTTTTTTTTTTTCAGGCTGTATCCATAATTTATTCTACAACTATTCCTTTCATTATGTTAATAATGTTGTTTTGTATGTGTGCTCTTTTGCAAATTGTATACAAAAATTATTTATATTTTGGACCTTTCTGCATAGCAAATTTAAATAATTTCCAGCACTTCTCAGCAGATGAATGGCCAGGTCTGGTTTCCTCAAAATCTCCATGAAAACTAAACTCATTAACTGCAAGAAACTGAATCAGCTTTGCTGCATGTTTGATGTGGCACCTGCTCTTGTTTAATTGAATTTAATTTAACAAATGATCCAATCATTTTTCCACCTCCTGTTCACTCTTTTGCTTCTCCCCATAAAGCTTCAGTTCACAGGAAATATGTACTATCTACACATTAAAATAAATAAATAAATAAATAAATCACTGTAGCTTGTATGTCATTACAAATACACAGTATTCATAATACTTTCTGATCATATGACTTGAGTCATGTGGAAATTAAAAGGTACAACCATTTTGATATGAGAGTTCAGATAGAACATTTATATATATATATTAATATCAACAACCCCATATCTGTCAGCCCCTACAGATTTAGCTATCTCTCTGCACTGTCTGACTATCTTTTTAACATCTGTGTTAATATTCAGTTGAAGGAGAGGAACTTATCAGTGAGATGGACCACAGCTGCTTCTTGAATGAAGAATGAATAAAGAAGAAAGCAAGAAATAAATGTGTTTGAAAGGTATGCCTGTCTTACTGATTTACTGTTTCTCCTGAGGATGAGGCAAATCCTTGTTCAGGGCTTTACATAACCTAGAAATTTAACCAGGAAGACTTTCTAAAAAAAAAATAAATCAAAAAGCATGGTGAGCATGGTGGTTTCCAAGTACTTCTGAATTCTTTTATAAGAATACCCTTATTGTTTACTAAATATCTAGAGAAACTCTTACATTATCACACAGGAAAAAAAAAAAAAAAAAAAAAAAAAAAGGTATAAAATAGATATATTTAATTTACTTACTTGTTTTGAAAACTCTAAAAGTAAAACTTTCATCTTCATTTGGAAGATATCTGTTCTGAAATAAGAAAATAGGAGTTTAAAGAAAATTGTAATATTTTAAGATGATGCAGTTACTGGAGAATTTCCAGATACCAGTTCATCTTGTGGATGCCCCATCCCTGGACATGTTCAAGTGATTGGATGAAGCCTGGGATGAAGCCTTCAAATCTAGTGGGTTGAATCCCTGACCCTGGCTGGGGGGTTGGAACTAGGTAATCTTTAAAGTCCTTCAAACCTCAGCTATTCATTCTATGATCACTTGTAAGTAAAAATAACATAGCTACATAAAGATAATGGCAGAGTTTACATTTTAAAGTAATAACTGAAATGTTTTTTTTTTTACAGACAATTTCATCCCTTTGAATTATTGTCTTCACCTGCCTAAAAGCTGAAACTTAACTTCCATACAATGAATTCTTATAACTTTGTTTCCATTTTGCATTTACTCTCCTTGTGTAGAAGAAGACTTTTAACATAGCAGAGAAACAATCTGAATTGTCACAGATAAAATCCAAAGTTCTCAATAATTATTATTTTTCATGTAAAGAAAGACTAGTAACTTTCTAAAAGAATGAATCCTGGCCTACTGAAAATGCTGAAATAAAAGCCTTTAATCATGGTCACACATATTGAACTAAATTAACTCAGAGGTTCACTGAATAGTCTGACCTTACAGGATTTATTCTAAAAACCCAGACAGGATAAGTTAGGTAAAGCATTTCATCATGATAACAAATGATACAAAGCTGATGCTGGTCAACGGTTAAATGATCATTGATTTTATTTTTTAATTCCAACTGGATTTCATATGTAAATTAAAGTGATGAACATTTTCAAAGAAGGGGAAGGCATCAGAAAACATGATTCATGAGTTCAGGATACATGACTGCCTCCAGAAGTGGTCAGGCAGGCAGTGGTGAGGTTGGTTTGGCTTTATGTTCTTTGTAGGTCTCTTCCAACTGAACAACTGAGCTATACTATTCTGTTTTGTTTTGTTCTGTTCTGTTCTATTCTACTCATCATCATAAAATCAAACAAACAAAAAACCAACCAAACAAAAAACACTTCTGCTAATATGCACGCAGGCAGAGAAGTTGAGTATGTCATTCTTTATCCCAGGATACTATTAGTATCTTTGAGAGTCTGTCTGAGAATTCCCAGTTTAAACTAAGAATCTCCCCAAAAAATTGCCTGATTTTTGTTTTTGTTTTTGTTTTTGTTTTTGTTTTGTAGCTCCAGTATGTGTATGTGTCCATAGCTGTAGGTAGGCAAGAATACATGCATGTATTTGGGTAAAAAGTTCTCTAGTACTCAGCAGTTCTTTCTGAACTCTTTCTAATTTCTTAGACACCATTTCAGACTCTTACTGTTATTTGATGGTCTCTGTATAAGCAGAGTCTTTGAAGTTTCACTGATGGTAAAACTACCAGGAATTTTGAAAGACCTAATGGAATAATCCTTGCTTCAGAAATAACATTTGACTCTAAAAAGGACCATATTTTTTTTTCTTTTTACATATAGAGCATGACGCTTCTAAAAAGAACTAACAGTGAGGCATGTAGAGACACAAAAGTCTTCAGGGATCCAGTGCAATAATTCAGAAGTTTAAAAAATATGAGGTCAAAAAAACAACAACAAACAACAACAACAACAAACAACAACAACAAACAACAACAAACAAACAAACAAAAAAAAAAACACTTTATATCAGGAAAACTGTCACTGTTGTGCATGGTAAAATTGCCTAAAATATTTCATAATACAGTTTCTAATATATATATATATATGTATTTTTTTTTTTTTTTTTCAAGCTTTAATCATTTGATATGAAAATTTCACTGTTTTCTGCCCGAACCAGATTTAGAAAAAGGTATATTCCCTATTTGGGAATAAGGTATTTTCCCTATTTGGGAAAATATACCAAGAAAACTGGCTGAATCTAGTTCCAAGTTAGAAATACTTCCATGCTTTTGCCAAAGGTAAAAATACTGCCCTTCCCCTCACCTCTTTCACCACGTTGGATGGAGGAGGTATGGAAACAGAAAACTAGGTGAAACACTGGAGGGATATGAAAAGTAAAGCTAGACTTTGCAAGTGGAAACAGGCAGCATTTGTATTGTTCAGAAATATCATTGAAAGTCTTACTTTTTCATACAGAGACTTTTAATTATATTGAGCAACATTTTTCATTCAGAATATATTTATGTATAAAATTCCTAGATCTCCCCAGTACTTTTTTGAAATTTAGATTTTTTTTTTTATTTCATCTGTCAGTTAGGTTGATGTACAAATATTTTGTATTCATATAATTGACCAGTTATTAAAAATAAATGAATAAATAAATAAAGTGATACATCAAACATTGAGGACAGGTAAAACAAAATACCATCTTGATATATCTTCTGGTAATTTTCAGTATTTAGGTCTCCTACATTTGTTGCAATCACTGTTGTATAGTATACGGAGATTAAATCTATCTGCAAGCACTTGAAAAGGAAGAAAGCACTTGTTCTCTAATGAGTTTAAACCTTATACCAGATCACCTCTAATTGATCTTGCTCTTTGGGAGAAATACTCTTCTTAATGATCCCTTCAAGCAGCTTAATAGATATGAGAAAAATTACCTTGTAGTATTTCAAGTATGAGTTTTTGATGGAGACTTAATGAGTAACTTTTTACGTTTCTCTTTTGAGTTTATCACAAGCTTAACACACCTCTAAAGTTAACAAGATGTCTGACAATGTGCAGCCTGCTGTTTTATTTAGCATTATTTAATTTGCTTTTTTTTTTTTTTTTTTTTTTTTTTTTTTTTTATACTGATCTCCAAGATCACAGAGAAAATTGGTATGTCTTCTGACACTAGTGATGACCTGTAAGTGTTTCTGTCTCAGCAGTGGGCTTGTGGAAATATACCGATATTAATGCCTGTGACTAATTATAGAATAGCTTAGGTTGGAAAGGACTTTAAAGATCATCTTGTTCCAACTCCCTTGCCATGGGTAGGGATGCCACCTACTAAATCAGGTTGTCCAGGACCTCATCCAACCTGGTCTTGAACACCTCCAGGAATAGGGCACCCACAACTTCTCGGGGTAACCTGTTCCAATGCCTTATCACCCTCTGAGTAAAAAAAAATTCCTCCTAACATCTAATCTATATCTCCCCTCTTTTAGTTTAATGCAGCCTGTTTTCCAGCTTCAGATAGCGGGTTCCTATGGAAGGAACTTATGGAAGGTTGAGAAAGTTTTTGGAAATCAAGAGAGTTTGAAAAACAGGCCAACAAAATATCAAAGTATGTTGTTTTCACACTAATGGCTAGTTAATCTCCACCACACTGCTGTCCCACTACCCTTTCTCAAAAAAGTAGGAAGAAGTTATGATGGAAAAACTGTTCATGGATTATGATAATGAAAAGATTACTCAATTACTTTCACAGGCAAAACAGTCAGCATAGGGAATTTCATTAACTTTTTTTTTTTTTTTTTTTTTTTTTTTAATCTATCACTAGCTGATTAGAGCAGTGAGAAACTAAAAGAATACTGAAAACACTGTCCCCTCCATCACACTAAATTTTCCTAATATCCACTCTTAAGCCTCTCTGACTCAGCTTTCTGCCTTTTCCATATGTTGTATCATTACCAGGAGGAAGAGATCAGCACCTCCCTCTCCATTTCCCCTCCTCAGGAAGTTATAGAGATTAATCAGGTCACCTCTTTCCCTTTTTTTCTGCAGACTAGATAAAACAAATGTCTTCAGCTTCTCCTCCATTCTTTTAACCTGTTTTGTTACCCACCTCTGGATGTTTTTAAGTATCTTAATATCCTTTTTATATTGTGTAGCGCAGAACTGCACACAATATTTGAGATGAGGCTACATCGACATTAAATATAGTGGGAGAATCACCTCTTTTTACAGGTTGGCTATAATGTGTTTAATGCCACCCAAAATGCCATTTACCATCTTTTCTGCCAGGTGACTTGGCTGCCAGGTGACTCATGTTGAGTCCACTGCCAAGGAGTGCCCCTAGATCCTTTTCTGCAGAGCTTCTCTCTAGTGAGTCAACTCAAAGTTTGTAGCTGTGTTTGGCATTACTCTATCCCAGTATTTACCTTTGTTGAATTTCATGCCATTGACGATTATCCAATGCTCCCATATATGTAGAAACATCTTCAAGGTCTCTCATCCCTCCAGAGAGTCAATAGCCACCTCCCAGTTTAGAATCAGCAGCAAAATTGCTAAGTATGCATTTACCTTCTGCATCCAGACAATTGAAAAAAAAAAAAAAAAAAAAATAGCAAACAGACCCAGCCCTAGAACTGAGCCCTGAGGAACACTGCTAGTGAATGGCTGTTGGTGAAATGTAGCTGCATTCACTACAACCCTTTGAGCTTTGCCATTCAGCTGGTTTGCCACCCAGCATAACATGATCGTGTTTATCTCACAGTCGGATAATTTGTCCAGAAGAATATTGTCAGGGACAGTATCAAAGGCCTTAGTGAAATCCAGAAATATCCACTGCCTTCAATTCATCCAGAGTGGGTAGCCTTACCACAGAAGGAGATTAAATTATTGAGGCAAGAATTTACCTTGATGAACCCATGTTTATTATGCCTGATAATATCTTTGTTCTGGCTTTGTTCATGTTCATGTTCATGTTCATGTTCATGTTCTTTGTTCATGGCTTTAAATATCACCCAGGATAATCTTCTCTGTAATTTTCCCAGGAACTGAACTCAGACAATCAGGTCTGTACTTTCCTGGGTGGTCTGTCTCTTGCACCCTCCTTGTAGATTTGTATAACATTGGCTAGCTTCAAACAAAAAAAGGCCTCCTCGCTTTGCCATGACGTTTAATATATTGTGGAGAGCGGTCCAGCTCTATGACCTGTTAACTCCTTCAGTACTCTGGGATGAATTCTGTCAGTCCCCAGGGACTTGTGAATGTTCCACAGATACTACAGACCACTTACAGTTTCAGTGTCCATAAGTGCAAAGTCACTGCTGCCCCAATCATAGAATCATATAATCATGGAATTGTTATGATTAGAAAATCATGGAATGTTATGATTAGATAATCATGGAATTGTTATGATTAGAAAAGACCTCTAAAATCATTTAGTCCAACCATCCCCCTGCCACTAGTATTACCCAGTAAACCATGTCCCTAAGTACCATGTCCAACCTTTCCTTTAACACTCCCAGGGACAATGATACCACCACCTCCCTGTGCAACCCATTCCAATGCCTAACCACTCTTTCTGAGAATAAATTTATCTTAATTTCCAACCTGAACTTAACCTGGCACAACCTGAGTCCATTCCCTCTTGTCTTGTCACTAGTTATCTTTGAGAAGAGGCAGACTCCCAGCTCACCAAAACTTCCTTTCATGGACCTTCAGTTTTGAGGAGAAGGAATCACAAGACCTATCACTTATATTAAGAACTGAGGCAAAAAGTAATATAATGTCTCTGCCTTTTCCCCATCCTCACTTGTTATGTGACCATCTTGGTCAAGTATGAATCCAATGCTTTACTTTCACCTCTTCTTGCTGTTGATCTACTTAAAAAAAAAATCTTTTGCTGTTGTTGTTTTCTGACACTGTACTGGCCAGTGTCAATTCAAGATGACCTGTTTTTTTCTTGTTTTCTCCATGTAGATAAAAACTGTAGCTCTGTAATCTTTCTATAAAGTCAGACCTTGGTTCAAGATGTAATATATTTTCTTTCTGAGTAATATATGTAATATATTTTCTTTATTTTTTAGAGAAGCCTTGCAGAGAGATCTTGAAAAATTTGAGGGCTGGGTAATCACCAATTTTATGAATTTTAACAAAAGCAGGTGTTGGATTCTGCACCTGGTACTGGGCACTCGGGTAAATGTACAGACTAGGGGACAAGAGGCTGGAGAGCAACCCTAAGGAAAGGGATCTGGGAGTTTTGTTTGATAGTATGATGACTATGAGTCAACAATGTGACTTGGCAAACAAAAGGGCCAAACATATCCCAGTGTGTCTTAAGCATGGCGTTACTAGCATGTTGAGGAAAGTGATTGTCCCACTCTACTCTGTACTCATGTGGCTTTATCTCCTGTGTACAGTTTTGGGCACCACAGTATAAGAAGGATATAAAACTATTAAAGAGTGTCCAAGGAGGGCTATGAAGACGGTGAAGGGTCTAGAGGGGAAGATGTATGAGGAACAGCTGAGGTCACACTGTTTGTACAACCAAGAGAAGAAGAAACTGATGGGTGAACTCTTTGTGGTAAACAGATTCCTCATGAGGGGCAGTAGAGGAGATGTTGATGACCAGAGAAAAGAGCTCAGGGTGACCAGAGATAAGACCTGAGGTAATTACTAGAAGTTGCATAATGGGAGGTTCAGATTAGAAAATAAGAAAAGGTTCTTCACTGAGAAATAACCCCCAGAATGTCAGAAGGCAGAGGGCTGCGTCTCTCTTCACTGAGAGACAGCCCCCAGGATGTCTCAGGCAGCCCCCAGAATGCTGTGAGTCTTGCAGTCTTCTCAGTATATGGCAACTGCTGCTGCTGCCACAGAAGCTGCTCTTACTGAAGCAGTCACCTTATATTAAAATAAATAAATAAATAAATGATGTGTGTGTGTGATTTTGTGAGTGTGTTTTTATTTCACCAGTTTAAACTTACAGCATTTGTGTAAACACGGGATGTGAGTAATATAAATACAGAATGTGAACAGTTCATGATTTGGGATCCAACTCCAATATAATTAAGATAACACCTCAAATCCCTCTAACTTCAAGTTCTGCATATGCATACATTATTATAAATTAATTTGAAATTATTGTTTAGGCAAGATTACATGTGGGTTAGAAAAATTCAGATGGCAAAGATTGCGTAATGGGACAGGAACATACTGTGAATTACAAACAGAAGGAAATGATACAGAAACAAAAGGGAAACACATAATCTGATCCTCACCTAGAAGACAAAAGAGAATTTTGGAATGAGATTTGAGTCAGTGCACACTGAAAATTCTGTTAAACTTCTCTGTGCCAAATTTTATTTTAGAATTATTTTTGATATCTCTTGAGTGTTTTACACACGCTGTCCTGGTTTCAGTTAGGACAGTTATTTTTCCTCCTAGTAGCTGGTAGGGTGCTATGTTTTGGATTAGGATGAGAAGAGTGCTGATAACATGCTGATGTTTTAATTGCTGGAGAGCAATGCTTACACTATGCCAAGGACTTTTCAGCTTCTTGCTCTGTTTCTGCTCCTGTAGCCACTCCAGCTCCAGCTCCTGCAGCCATGCCAGCTCCTGCAGCCATTCCAGCCCCTGCAGCCACTCCAGCAACAGCTCCTGCAGCCGCTCCAGCCCCTGCAGCTGCTCCAGCTCCAGCTCCTGCAGCCATTCCAGCCCCTGCAGCCACTCCAGCTCCAGCTCCTGCAGCCGCTACAGCTCCTGTGGCTGGGCCAGAGAAACGAGCCGTAGCAGTGCAAGTTGCCCCTGCAGAGGGTGTTCCAACCCCTGTGGCAGACCCTGTGGCTGAGTCAGAGAAACGAGCTGTAGCAGTATAAGTTGCCCCTGTAGACAAGGTGAAAAAATGGTATAGAGACTCAGGTCATTTAGAACACAGAGAGTCTTCTGCTGGGTCTAGGTATGGAGAAGACGAGGCTGGGCCATCAGAGGTGTAGGAGGATGAAGATGGGGATGTTGAAAAATCAACAGTAGTTACGTGA
>NW_023305557.1:0-10022 GCF_011077185.1 Oxyura jamaicensis
TTAGATCCTGAACGGGTAAATGGCATCCTGTCACTACGGGCACCTAAGAGTAAGAGACAAGTAAGGCAATTGCTGGGATTGCTCGGTTATTGTAGGCAATGGATTGAAAACTATAGCAGTAAAGTAAAATTCCTATATCAGAAATTGATTGGGGAAGGGCTAATAAAATGGAGCCGGACGGACGAACAGTGCTTCGAGGATTTAAAAACAGACTTAGTAAATGCCCTGGTGCTAAGCCTACCCGATACTAGGAGACCCTTCTATCTGTTTGTAAACACAGAAGAGGGAACGGCATTTGGAGTTTTAACCCAGGAGTGGGCAGAAAGAAAGAAGCCCATAGGTTACTTTTCAAAATTGTTGGACCCAGTTAGTAGAGGTTGGCCCACCTGCTTACAGGCTATAGTGGCTACAGCCCTCTTAGTTGAGGAAGCCAGAAGTCACCCTGGGGGGAGAATTAAAGGTATACACACCTCATAACATAAGAGGGGTGTTAAAACAGAAAGCAGATAAGTGGATTACTGATGCCAGATTATTGAAGTATGAAGGTATAATACATTCCCCCAAATTAGAACTCTAAACAACTAGTTTACAGAATCCAGCTCAATTTTTATATGGGGAACCAAGTGAAGAATTGACACATGATTGTGTCCGATTAATCGAATCCCAGACCAAAATAAGGGAAGACCTGGAGGAAGAGGAATTACCAAATGGGGAGAAATTATTTGTAGATGGATCATCAAGGGTAATAAATGGGAAATGAAAATCAGGTTACGCCATAATAGATGGGAACACCTCGGAGGTAAAAGAATCTGGTCCCTTGGACACGACCTGGTCGGCCCAGGCATGTGAGTTATATGTAGTATTAAGGGCTTTACAGCTGCTGAAAGGAAAGATGGGGACTGTATTTACTGACTCCAGATATGCATATGGAGTGGTTCATACCTTTGGGAAAATCTGTAAGAGAGAGCGGAAGGTTCGTTGTTCCTACGGGTATCCCATCTCAGGGATAAGTGTAATTGGCATTAAAAGGGAAAAAGCCCTGAAGCGAGCCCCACCCAACAAGGGCTGAGATCCTCCGAACAGGTCGCAGACAAACGCGACCAAGATAAGGTGTGGAGCTAGGAGGGGGAGGCATACAAATCAAGTGAGATAGGAATGAAGGAGGTTCCCCTGAAGTGTACGACTGCTGCGAGAAGATGGCACACCCCGTTGTTCTCAGCAAAAGAATAGACGGTGGAGGCAGAGACGTAATGCTGTGGGGAGTGAGGTTGGTGAACCACCTCTGGAATCAGCTCACGGGGCCGCTTAAAACGCGAGCCCAAAGTCAAATTGTCTGAGCAACTCTCCTACTCCCCTCACCACCTGTAGGAGGCAACCAAGATAAAAGACAAAGCACTCGACGGGAACCCTGGGATACCCGTAGTGTAAGAGCCCTCCGTTCTTCTCAGGTTTAATGTTACCTGTACAGGTCATGGGACTCCTAATAATGCAGCTAGGTGTAACAACTGGAGAGGAGAGTCCTCATCAGCCTTATAAGTGGAGCTTAGTTCAATGGGAGGACCAGGCCCTAGTTCAGCAAGTAACTACGGTGGGAGCCCCCAGTTTCAATGCTACTCTCTGCCAACTAGCACCCATAGGTCCGTGTTGGGCTGACACAGGTTTTTACTTCTGCCCTAGCTCAAACCCAGGAAGGGGATATTGCAATTATCCCAACGCATCAGATTGGAGTCCGGGGCCTGGACAGGAGAAGTTCATAACTGTAGGATGGGGACCTTATGGATGTAAACACTTAAACAGTGGTGGACACACTATACAGTTTGGCTATAGAGGGGCCCCAGAGTTCTCTGGGAATTGCAGCCACCTGTTTGTTAACATAACAAACCCAACTGATTCTGCCTGGTGGACGGGGAAGATGTGGGGTGTGAGATATTGGGAATCCGGGACTGACAGGGGAGGTCATTTATAAAAAAAAGGAGAAGGTGGAGAGCCCTTCTCAGGGGGTGGGTCCTGACAGAGTCCTCAGCGGACCCAAAATAAAGAAACTACCCTCCTCGGGCCCGACCAGCACAGTGACCCCAGTGGCCCCAGCTGGAAATAACATCACCGTTGTGAATAGTGTTACTGCCCCACCTACCGACGTGGCCGAGGAAAACCTCCTATGGAAGGTAATGCAAGCCGCTTATAATACTTTGAATAAAACTAACCCCAAGGTAACTGGCAAGTGCTGGCTATGCTATGACATAAAACCCCCCTTTTATGAAGCCGTAGGAGCAAACTACATATAATCTGACTACTGAAGTCTCACCCTCCCGATGCTCTTGGGGAGAGAGGAAAGTAGGAGTAACAATGCAACACGTCTCTGGGACAGGAACCTGCATAGGAAACGTACGGGAACCTAAACGTAGGCTTTGTAGCTCTTTCTAGCCCACTATAAATAAAACTAACGAACGGTGGATCATTCCTCTAGAAGGAGCCCGATGGATATATTCGAAAACAGGACTTACCCTGTGCGTATCCCTTGACGTGTTTAATGCCTCTAGAAAATACTGTATACAAGTTACTATTATCCCAAGGATATTGTACCATTCAGAGAGAGTAGTCCATGATTACTGGGACTCTGGAGCACCTCACATTATGAGAAGGGAACCTATAACTGCCATTACAATAGCAACATTGTTGGGAATTGGAGCAGTGGGGGCAGGGACGGGAATAGCTTCTCTCGTCCAGCAACAACAGGGGTTTAACTCCCTGAGAGTGGCAGTAGATGAGGATTTAGAATGAATAGAAAAATCAATAACAGCCCTGGAAAAGTCTCTAACGTCATTATCAGAAGTAGTGTTACAAAATAGGAGAGGGATGGATATCTTTTTCTTGCAACAAGGGGGGCTGTGTGCGGCTTTAGGAGAAGAATGTTGTTTTTATGCTGACCATACAGAGGTGGTACGGGACACGATGGCTAAACTAAGGGAAGGACTGGAAAAGCGCAAGAAAGAAAGAGAAGCTCAACAAGGGTGGTATGAGTCTTGGTTTAGTCTGTCCCCCTGGCTAACAACCTTGTTGTCAACGATAGCCAGACCCCTGGTGTTACTAATACTTGTTCTAACTTTCGGACCCTGCATATTAAATAAGGTTATTGGGCTTGTAAAGAATAGACTGGAAGCAGCACACCTAAGGCTGATACAGAAACAGTATGAGCATCTAGGGGAAGACGAGACGATTAAAGAGACATCTATCCTCGCTCTAGCCCGGGAAACAATTGCTCGGTTTGATGAACAAAATGGTAAAAACAAAAAGGGGGGATTGTAATGAATATTAAATACTGTGAGATTTGTTAATCAAATCGATCTTGTAACAAACTGTATAAGGAATTTGATAATTGTTAAGCAAGCCGGTTGGGCAACTTTCCAAGCCACTGCTTCTCATGTTACCTTGTGAGTGTAACTTGTTGAGATCCTATCTGTAGCAAATTCCTGATAAGCTAACAAAGGCAGCGACTGAGATGGCCAAATAAGGACATGCTTGCTAGAGGCCATGATCCACAATGCAGAGGAAGACTACGGCCTTCATCTTCACGACCACTAGAGGGCTTGTGACGACCCCCCTTGTCACAGTCTGCGCAACCGCAGAGCACACTAGGACGTGATACATATACCTGGAACAACCAGGCTATAAGAAGAGGACTCTGTCGGGGGTGAGGTGTGCACCATTGGTGGAGCAGAGACTCCCTGGCCGCCCAGCGCTGTTCTGCTTGCTTGGTTGCTTGCTTAATAAATTCGGCTTTGATAAATATTTTACTGAGAGTGGGTTTTTCATTGCCACTTATAACAGAAGGGTCAGCTATTCATGCACCGAATTTACAGTTCTCAGCTTGCTTGGTTGAACTGGACCACTTGTCAGTATTAGCTTTTGCCAGCAACCAGGAAGAATTTGGGAAATCATGAAATACCCATATGAAGGAGCCCCACTGTGCCTTTGCGAAATTCAGACTCTTTTTGGCTTCTGCTACAGCTTCCTGGTCACCCCATTGCTGTTGACTGCTACCTCTATTTCTGCGAGCTGCTGTGAAAGCAAGGACAAGCAGCAACATCCCTTCACTAAGTATTCCCCTTGGGAAAAGAGAAAACATTCACCCCTGCCTTGACAGAGCTTGGTGCCCCACAGTAACATGAGAAGAAACCTCTGGTCTGTTTTGATAGCATCTATTTTTCAGTCCTACTGAAGCTAGTGCTACAGATATCTTGGGCCAGGCCCAATGCCCTTCTGTCCCTGTTTCCCACCTGAGAAGCAGAATAGATACAAAAAAATGTATTGGTTGGTTATAGCTCTTAGTTGATAAAACCATACATATTTTCACATCAGCTGCTCTAATTTTAATTCTCAGCATGAATGGTTTGATTTTCAGAAGTGCTGCACATCCACTTTTCCCAAAGAATCAAAGGAAAGTATTTTCTAGCAATGACAAAACCCCAAAGCATCACTAGTGAACACAATAGCTTCCCCACAAGATTTAGTATTGGGGTTGGAGCCCTCAGCACCAGGCAACACTCCTCGCGGAGAACTTGCCTGCTGCACTGCAGCAGTAGATTTTTCTCTGACACGGAGCCACCACCACTGGAGGCTTTTGCTGCTCCCTTTTGGGGTTGGTTACAGGTATTCAGCTTTCCTATGAATTACTGTACAGAAATCCCCCCCCCCAAAAAAGACTGTTTCTGTCCTGAGAAATTTAATGTGACTGAGATTCAAAGCACCTCTCCATCCAAATCTTAATCTTACATTAAGATCCATCTTAATGTAAGGTCTGCAGCGCAAGCCTCATCAGGATGCCCCAGCGAGGCAGCAAACGTTATAGTCCTCCCAGTGAGTCCGTTACATCTGAGGCAGTTTGTGCTTGCAATGAGCAAACTTAGCTTCCCTGGCCCCCATGAAGGGTTTGCCTTTGTAAAGAGCTGTCTGCGTTTGTAGAACCTGAAGACCTGTGATCCTTTAAAGCAAGATTGTCAGGAGAGTTTGATCACCTCTCAAAGGGAAAGAGGGTACTGCCTAAATGTGATCCATTTTCATTCTGCGTGGAGCTTGGAGAATGAATGAATGAACCCCATAACTCAAGACAACATTTGCTCCAGCTCTAAAAATGCCTGATGTTCAGCTTATTGCACTTGTTCCTGCACATTTTTTTCATGTTCTGCCTAGGACACACAGCTTATTTTTTTTTTTTTTTCTGCTTCTGCTAGTCCAAGCCATCAGTTTTCCTGAGGCTTGCCTCAGCCCATGGACCTGCTCCCAGATCTTACTGGATTTCCTGTTCTGCTGCAAATGTTTTGCATTGTTGCTGTGCTCTGCTCCAGAAGTAGCTGCCTTCTGGTACTGGCTACAAACAGCAGTCTGCCAACTTCTGTAAGGACACTGTGGAGAGAAGGCACACAGCAAGGGCAAAGGTGGGTCATGAATTATTTTTGAACTCTGATTAGCAGTAAAGTGGTGCCTGGGAATAAATGTTAAACTGTGGAATTCAGATGTGGCTGGCTGATTATTTCCCATCTTCTATTGACCCTAAAAGTCAATAAAGCTCCTGTACTACCCTTCTTTCAGATTCCCCTCTCCTCCCTATAATAGTGTGATTGAAATACCCTAGTTCAGGCCCAGCCTATTTGGATGGTGCCATGTGCCTCTTCCCCATGGATTTCTTTGCTCTGGTTGTCAGCCAATCAAGGCTTCAGCAATCTGATCAGCTGCATGATTTAATGAACCCTCCTTTCCTGGGGAAGGGCACGTTCCTTTATAAAAGCTGGTGAGATATCACATTTCACAGGATGACCTCTACTTTCATAGGATGATGGGAGAAAATTGGTTTTGGAAATAGAGGAAGATTGCGTCTTGTGAAACAGAATCCAGAGAGTGACACAGAGACCATCTATCCATTCCAGTCCATTTGATTTTCAGGTTTTGGTTTCAATGGGGAACTAAATATAGTTTGGGTCACTGGACCAGAAGCACAAATAATTAAGAAGGAAAGAAGCCCCTCTCCCACTCCACTTCCTTACTCCAAGAAACTCAGAGCAAATGTACTGTGCTCAAAGCTGAATAAAGAAATAGAGCTCGGCCTCCAAGCCACTGGAGCAATCTTTGGGAGGAGAAGTATACTTTTATTAACAATATCCTGCAATATTGCTTTGCTGCTATTGCTCTGCCCAAAAGGAGGATTTGAAGAGGTCCAGGCATTCAGATTCATGCACCTGGACCCAGATGTGTTGTCTGGGAATCAAAGCCCCATTTAAACCCAGATAGTTTGGCACCTACATAATTTTCAGGGCCCTAACCTGAATGCTTGAAAGAAAGAGGCTAAAATAGTTAATATTTATAACAAGTAGAGATTAACTTTGAGAGTTGTTTAGAGAACTTAAGAATGATTCTCTTTCATGAGGTCATAAACTTGATGCTCTAGGCTAAATAGAGTCTGAAAGGCACGTTTGTTCAGGATACATTTATTACTGAGCTATCCAGGGACATCCACAATTACTGTCATGAGACGTCTGATGATTAAAGAGTAGAATGAGCAAAACACAAGATTAAAGGCACAGAACAAGGAGCAGAGATGCCTGTCTTCCCTGAGAGTACCCACCTGACAGGAAATCTTGAGCCATCCAGGAATGTGTGTGGCATGTGGATGTACATCAAAACTTGCTGTACGTTTCCTAGATATCACCACCCTGCTTCCACCACCTTTATACATGCAGTGGTCCAGCAAAGAGCATGGATCTTATGGTTTGCACACTGAGCTTTTAAGAGAGGCCATCGTGCAGCAACTGGATGCTAACAGGGGTGGATCAGTGCTGCTCTGTGGCCCTCCTGTGAGGCCTTGTAACCCCTAATATCTACAAAATGCCTTTCATTCTCTTTCCACTTTCAGTGTTCCTGGCAAAAATCTGAAAGGAGCAGACCTATCATCAGTTTCTACAATTTGGTTTCTTTCCCCAGTACTGTCTGGCTTCCAGTTTACCCTCAGCTAGGCTAACCCTTTTACTTCAGTACTGGGTGAAAGCCTCTACAGGTGTATTGTGGCAGCACCCCACTGCAAGTGGGGTGCAGTGACTGATCCCAGGGATGGATGGACAGGAGAGAACATGCCGGATTTGGATTTGGTTGGGTTTATTCCACCTGAAATGAAGGACAAAAGGATTTCCTTGTGTGCCCTCATACCACGTGTTCATTCATTCTCCCTTTTTGAGTCAGACCTGCCTGGACTTGCTTCTCCTGGTGATCTCCCTGGAGAGAACTAACCATGATAAAAGCTCTGTCACTGTCTCTGTGCTGCTCTGCCGCTTAAGATATGTTTTGATTTAAATGTGTATAAGGGCCAGCAAGCATGCCATGCTCTATATAATCACTAGGATGCATTCTGAATAGTCAAAAAGAGAGAAAATACATGCATATATGAAGAAATTATGTGCAATCAGTAAATCAGAAATGCTGGGATGCCAACAGAACAGGCACATTTCATAGAACAGCCTGCAGCTGGTACAATTCAACATAGATTCATCTATTCCTTCAAATGAGGAGTCAAAACAGGTCAATAGAGAGGCCCACCTAAAGACATCCTAGAACAAGTATGGGGACACCCAGGAAATGGCTCATTCACGTCATACAGTCTTAGGCCAGATTATATATTCTCCTTCCACTAATATCTACCTTTTCAATTCTACATTCCTCAAGGAAAAATTTCCCCTTTGTCCTTACCTAGAATGAGTGTGAAGAGCATCATGCCTGCAAATGGAACTGAAACAAACAGAAGAATAAAGAAAAAAAAAAAAAAAAAAAAAAAAAGATCAGCATCCCTGGAGTCTCTTCACCTGTAAACACTTTTCTTTCCGTGTGTGCATGGCTGCATGTGTTGCAACTTTATGACTGTGCTGGGTTCCCCTGGGAGCTTCAAACTCTCTTAATGCTTATGACCGTCAGTCAATTTCTATCCCCAAATATCCTTCATAGTAAAGACGTGAAGTAGACAAGAAGAAAACAAATATTAATTACTCCAGGAGTTAAAGCAGCATTCATTTGGATTCACATCTGTAAAAGGCCAATAAATTGAAGGCAATGCTCATAATTACATTGCAGGCCAGGCTGAAAAAAATGATGCATTCCTCCAGAGCAATTTGCTATTGTTAGGATTTAGGAAACTTGTCCCTCCCTGCTGCTGCCAAAAGAAAAAAGATTAAAAAAAAAAAAAAAAAAAAGAGAGGGGAAAAAGATACTTCTTTTTTTGGATGTTGATGATTAAATAAAAGAGCCCTGAATGGCAATAGTCATTAGACCAGCAGGAGGAATAAATAAGGAACATCATTGGTAGTTGTAGATAACAGATGCCGTTTTGAGCACAAAACAACACATCTAGTAATTATTCTCAATTCCACTCCAATTGCTTTGATTTGGCAGCATAAAGTGCCCCAATGAGTTCTGCCATTATGTATTTATTATTTATGTGCAAATCAGTGTTTAATTGTAAATTGCCTTGGAGGAATCATTGGGATTTGTTGCTTCTGCCATGTGAGGTGTGAAATGTTTGCCATTACTGAACAATGGATTATTTTTTAATAATATCTGACTAACGTCCTGTTCCCTTGTAATGGGGCTGTTTTGGCATGGACGGAAGTTGCTTTTGATCCCCCCTTCCCCACACATGTATGCTTTTTGTCTCTCTGCTTATACTTTTTTTTTACAGCTGCTCATTTGTTATCTTACAAATATCACTACCTTTATTAAAATGGAGTTTAAACAGGACCACTCTGCCAAATCCTACTTATGTGACCTTCTTCCAATTACTTTTAGGAAGTTGTTTTTGTGGACCATGTTTGGAGCTGACCAACACATCTAGTCCATTAACCAAAAAAATGATTATTTTTTTTTGCCTTTTCTTACCCCTGATTATTTTTCCATTATGATTTGTTTGTCTCCAGAAAGAATCCTTCCTATCCAGCCTTACTCTCTCCTTAAACTCAATAAAAAACCCTCCACTTCTCTGAAACAAAGGAAAAATGAAGTCTTTCTTTTCCCTTTTCCTTTTCAGTGATCACTAGAAAGTATTGAAAATTAAAAAAAAAAAAAAAAAAAGAATTTTGAAGAAATTTGCATTTATAAAATTTCTATAGCTTTGTATGAAAGCATTTGCAGATGTCCCTTGCTTCCTTCAAGAATTTCAATTAACTCTTGCACATAGCATGTCCAAACAGCAACAGGGACGATGCTGTCTTTTGTACCTTTAAAATGTATCTGGGCCTTGGCTCCTCAGCTATGACACAGTAATGATGGACCTTTTTTTTCTGAATTGTCGGCTGAGATTATAACCATGCCAGGACTTCTCTTTTATTACAGTGCGTACAGTACTTAGCAGAACAGGGACACAGTCACAGTTGCTTTCTCCAGATGATACTGTAATCACCACATTAATTTGTGTAACAACCTTCAATCCTCTGTCTGGGACACTCCTTCCCCTGAGCCACACTTATTTCTGAACTAGACTGACCTCTCTCTAGTCCTCTCTCCTTTGGACAGGACTCAGTTTGGTTGAGTCTCAGATGTTTTTTTAGGAAAAGACAGTAATTTATTTGTTTATTTATTTATTTTAATGAGGCAACACCAATTTCCATGAAATTGGCTTAACATTAAAACTAACACAGGAGACAATCCCCACGCTCCAGGCCCACAGCACATCCCTGATGGAAACTTGGCTGTCTCAGTGGGGACAACCTTCCAGACTGGGCTGCAGGTCCCCAGCCCTCCATGGAGCCCCAAGAGCCCCAGGAGGAGCAGAAAAAAAACAGAGACGGGGAAGCCCCTCCTCTGTGTGAGCTGGGAGGACTCTGCTCCTATGAGGATGACTGGAAAGGAGGCCGCTCCTGTGAAGAGCAGTGTGGGAAAGGAATGCGCAGGTGGCTTTGCCCTGCTTCCCACGTCCTTGTATTAGAGATAATGAGGAAACAAGCTAGAGACAAGTGCATGGAGAAGCTAGACCAATTATAAGTTGTTAT
>NW_023305558.1:0-10725 GCF_011077185.1 Oxyura jamaicensis
GAGGTGCGGCCTCACCAGAGCCGAGTACAGGGGGACGATCACCTCCCTAGCCCTGCTGGTCACACTATTTCTGATACAAGCCAGGATGCCGTTGACCTTCTTGGCCACCTGAGCACACTGCTGGCTCATATTCAGCCGACTATCAACCATCACTCCCAGGTCCTTCTCTGCCTGGCAGCTCTCCAACCACTCATCTCCCAGCCTGTAGCTCTGCTTGGGGTTATTGCGCCCCAGGTGCAGGACCCAGCACTTGGCCTTGTTAAACTTCATGCAGTTGACCTCAGCCCATCGGTGCAGCCTATCCAGATCCTCCTGCAGAGCCTTCCTACCCTCGAGCAGATCGACACACGCACCTAACTTGGTGTCATTTGCAAACTTACTGAGGGTGCACTCAATGCCCCCGTCCAGATCATTGATGAAGATGTTAAAGAGGACCGGGATAAACAAACTTCTTTTGGGCTCCCTGCTCATTCTCCAAGTGAAAGGTCAGCTCAGGTCTGTCAGTCTTATAGCTGAACTAGCACAATACTGTGCTTGAACAGATATACCCTGATTATTAGCTTGCACATTGAGCTGTGCAGCATCTGGACAGGCACTGGCTCACATCCATCAAGCCTGGGGACAATGTAATCAACATCTAACTGTGGATGTGGATATTTCTGGAAAAATGCAGAAGTTGGCAATTACAGATATGCCTAATTATTCATGATATCAGTAGATTATAGTTCTAATCCAATCTTTCATGCAGGCTTAACATTCACCAGCTATGTTACTGGGTATGTTCCAGGTTGAGCGGAAAGACATTTGACTTCAGACTTTAGTGGAGAGTACAACAGTGAGCATGGGCCCACTGACTAGCCATAGGTAAGCAGAGTAGACAACATTTTCTTACTTCAGTTTTGCCTGGTTCAGGTGTATCCTAGTTTCATTTGGGATTTCTTCATAGTGACTGGTATGTGCCATGTTTTGAATTTAGAGAAAAATAATACTAATAGCACAGTGATGTTTTAGTTGTTGCAGAGCAGTGCTTACACAGAGCCAAGGACTTTTCAGATTCTTATGTTGCCCCACCAGAGGGGGCTGGGGGTGCACAAGGAACTGGGACAAGAACAATAAAAACTGGAGGGGTGGGGGAGAAGGGAGAGGGATGGGGTCTGATATTTGGGTACTGTCTGGGCGTCAGTCAGCAAGTCGTGAGCAACTGCATTGTGCATCACTTGTTTTGTGCGTGTATGTAAATAATTATTACTATCATTATTTTTCTTTTCCTTTCCTGTCCTACTAAACTGTCTTTATCTCAGTGCGTGAGTTTTACATTTTTTCCAAAGCATTTCACCCATGCCACTAGGTGAGCAGGAGGGAGTAAATGGCTGTGTGGTGCTTAGCTGTCTGCCAGGTTAAACCACAACAAGGTGATTGTCCTTCATGGAACAAAAATCAGTCTGTGCTACTGCTGGCCAACAATAAGCAGCAGCTGAAGATGGCCTCTTCATGCTTTTTAAGTGGGAGCCACCCACCTACAACTTTGTTAAAACAGCAGCTCTTGGAATTTAATATATTCCTTACGTGTTGCTAGTTCACCCCATAGTCCTACAACATATTGAGCCACATCCTAGCGACCCCAAATATTTCCACACTTCTCAAAATGCATAGAATGAAGACATGATTTGATTTGGGATGTTGTATCATTGTCTGCTGTATAGGGCATATTATTCCACCTATTCCAGGACAATTGTCAGAAGTGAAACTTTGATCTATACAAGGCAACTTCATGCTCCATCAGCAGTACGGAGAAGCAATAATTGGATCAAAATTCCAGCTGAGATTCACTCCGCAAAATAAGAAAGTCCTTAGTGGAAAACATCTGTTACCACAATAAAATGGTACTCTGCTTTCACCCAGGGACCCTGCCAGATTCTATTGGAGAATGAAAGTAATGAAATGAAAAATAAATGGCTCTACTGAAGAGCTGGCTTGTTTCATAAACACTATTGTTTATTGTTCAAGAAAATAAATATATGAATAAAACCCCACACAAGTTCTGTTGCAACTTCTGATTTAAAAATAATAATAATAATAATAAACTAAAATAAAAATACATATAAGAAATCTACTGCATAATTAGATCATGAAATACAATGAAGCAACAGACCATATAGGGACCATAGTAATAACTGCAGCTGAACTTAAAATCTAAGCCTTTAACCATAAACGAGATGCACTTATCTATTTACTGGCCCTTATGGAGTCCATGGTAGAGGAAAGTGTATAGATTTATGTCAAGGCAGCTTGTAGTTTTACTATCTATAGCTTTTTAAGTTTGTAAGAGTATTTTTATGCTGTGGGCAGCACAAACTGTACCTTATATAAGTGAACTAGTTTTAAATTGCTATCCGTCAGAGCACAAGTACAAAGGCATCATGAGAAACTGGGTGAGCGCTGTCACTAATGCCAGTTTTCTTTACCAAATTCTGTATACCTTTGTTGTCCACATCTTGACATTTACTTTCAACAGAAAGATATCCCAAAAAGAAACCTTTGTTTTCTGACTTTAAAAAGAAATAAGTTTATAGATAACCTTCTGTGGATGTAAAGCCAAATGCCAGCAAAATTAAGCCCTTATTTTCTAACTTTGATTTTAAAAGTTTGTAGATAATCTTCTATAGATATAGAAGATCTAAGATCTTACAGTGGTAAACAGGCATTATGACAGCCTTTGATTTCAATGAACCTGGATGGGACAAGTCCAGAATGAATTAGAAAATTCACAGTATGCTATAGTTAACAGGAAAAGTCCTGTAATAACTCAATAACAACTCGGAACTTGAGATGTTGACAAATAATTAGATTTTTCTCCTAGCAATTATTAGCAAGAAGTTGGACAAGTAGGAAAAAAAAAGAAAAGAAAAGAAAAAAAAAAAAAAAGTTAATCTTTACAATAATGGTCCTCCGAAATACCAGAAAAGACCATCTGAAATGCACATTTTAAGAAAATATAACTTATTATCCTCAAAATAAGCAGTGACTATGGTGACTATGGTTAGCTTGTCTTTTACGTATTGCCATTCCTATGACAATTTTATGTATTGTCATTCCTACCTACCATCAAAATCAGAGAAAATCCAAGGGAAATTGGCAGTGTTGACATTGCAGGCTATTTAGGATGAAGGAGAAATGACATGTCAGAGCAATTAGGACAAACATCTATTGGCTATTCATACTGCAGCAATAGCAATAGATTAATAGAATATTTCTAACTGTAGCTTGTAAGTAAGTCCTGCATATATGTGATTTAGTGCTATCTGGTCAAAAGACTTACTCTAGTCAGGTCCTGTTTAGTAAGCAGGGACAAAATCTTGTCAATTAGAATGAAAAAAAATCTTTTCAGTTTGTTGTAGGGAATATTTTTACATACAACAGTTGTCCATAACCTTATTATGCTTTGCCTGGCTATACAGATATCTAGGAAAGAGTTCACGTGGTTCCAAATAGCTCTAATCAAAGAGCAGGAAAGACCTGAAAGTAATTTTCCAGGACAATAATAAAGGGAATCCAAAGTAATACAAAACAGGACATTTTGCTTCTATGTTTGGAGCTGGACAGTTCTTGTTTCCTATTTTGAACAAACTATTTATTACAATTTTCAATACCTATAGACCATTGTTAGATTTACAAAGCACAAGAGATGTAGGAAACATTCTGAAACTAGATTCCTAGATCCAAAAAGACTATAGTTGAGATTTCCTAGCTGCACCCAGCCTAAAAGCCTGAAATGAAATGCAGGAGGAATAATAATTGTTAGATACTAAATTTAGAAGCCATGAAAGGACATGTGTTTGTTTATAGCTGATAAAATATGCCAGCTGGTGGCTGTGGCTTCCCTGCTTTAGAGTTTTGCAGTGCAATGAACCATACACTTCGATGACTCACTGCCCACAGGCAGGGCCAACCTGTTTGGTGTTCAAGAAGAGGAGCTAGCAAGAACAGTGGGGCTTTCACAAGGCAGATGGGGCTGGCAATGCCCTGTGGATACAGCCAGAACATAGTGCTGAGGTTCTTGTGTGCAAGCACACTGACAGAATCAGCATAAGATATGCCCTCTCTTCTATTTATTGCTTTAGTGTTTTTATTTACTGTATGTCCTGGTATATAAGAATTGTTTGTTATCTGATATGTTCTTAAACATTTTTTTCTCTACTTATTTTTTGGGGTCTTTCCCTGTCTTTAATTACCATTTTCCTATACCCCTGTTTTCATATTTTTCATTTGGGACTGCATTCTCAGAGAATAAATGACTGAACTTTCCTTTTGGATGAATCACACTCATATTTATTCATTCATTTATTTAACAGACAGAAATAATCATAGAAAAACAGAATGCTTTGGGTTGGAAGAGACCTTAAAGTCATCTAATTCCAATACCCCCACCATGGGCAGGGACACTAGACCAGGTTGCTCAAAGCCCATCCAACCTCCCCTTAAACACTCCCAGGGATTGAGCATCCAAAACTTCTCAGGGCAGCCTGGTCCAGTGCCCAACCAGCTTCAGAGTAAAGAATTTCTTTATCATATCTAATCTAAATCTACCCTTTTCCAATTTAAAACCATTACTCCTTGTCCTATCACTACACTCACTGACAAAGAGTTTCTCCCCAGCTTTCCTCTAGACACCCTTTAGGTACTGGAAGGCTACTATGAGGTCTCCCCAGGGCCTTCTCTTTTTCAGGCAACCCCAACTCCTTCAGCCTTTCTTCACAAGATAGATGCTCCAGCCCTCTGATCATCTTCATGGCCCCCCTCTGGACTCTCTAATACGCTCATGTCCTTTTTGAACTGGGGGTCCCAGAGCACTATTTTTTATATGTCACAAAGTTGTTCTATTGCTGTCTTTACTAGCTAATCCTCTCAGCACAGACTAGAAGATTTCCCAGGCACAGGCAAAACCAGTTTATGCCACACCTTGTAAGCATACAGTGTAGGTCCTCTTCCAGAAGTAAATATCTGGTACAATAAATGACACATTTTAAGTAGATTTCTAAAACATCCTTTCTATATAGGTAATATTTTTTATTATTAAAAACTGAGAAGCCTAGAATTCTTAATTATTAAGAATGTTTTAATAGCAGGCAGAATACTTTGACCTCTCCATTTATCTTGGTAGCTTTCTTATTAAAGATATCTCTTAGCAAGGAAAAAAATCCATTTATATGAGCTGTTTCTATTATAATTTTACATTGAATATAGCAGTATTAATGGTGTACATTGCTCACTGATGTGAAAAGAATAGATCTCCATTTATACAACTTCATATTCTGAAGAAACAAAGATACAGCTTCATGTCATTGTTGTTCCTCACACCACTGGGGAACTCTGGATGTCATCATGGAGAATTATATATCTCTTTCTGGAAAAGATTATTGACATTGCTACTGGCATAGCTGTCTGTGTTCTCATTCCCTGGCGATTCACCAGGGCTTCAGAGAGGACCAAAGAACATTGATTTGAAGCTTTCAAATGTCACTGAAAAGAATTGGGAATTATCATCTTCTCTCTGACTTTCTTCAGAAAGAAAGTGTCTCTGAAATCTTTACATAGAGCTGCATTGTCCGACATAGATGGCTAGCTGAGTTGAAACAGGATTCAATTCCCTGAAAATTTATTCTGTAAGTTACCAAGGATGACATGAGGAAAATTCATTTATTCTATTTTGCAGGTAATCATACTTCATGATCACAGTAGGGTCTTTCGGTCTTCTTCATACCATTTTTATGATTCTTCCTTTTATTGCCAGTATACAATGGGAGTACAGTGAAATAATGACATATTTATTTCATGTCCCAGTTGACTCCAAAGGTTAGAAAAACAGCGAGAACTACATTTCATATCATCAGCCATTGTCAGGACAGCCCGTAGTCTGGAGTGCAGTTCTTCATCTCCAAACACTGTTTCAACCATATCTATTACAAAAAGAACAGCTTCTTATGTTCATTTCTTTTGTGCATAGTACAGTATCTGATTAGAACTAATCACATGCAGTGAGAATCAGAATATAATTGTGTACAAAGGCAAACCTTTTAGTACCTCTGAAACATTATCTATCTCTGCACATTAAGACTTTTGTAATTGTCTAAATTTATTATACTGTGTGTAATAATATAACTTAAGATGGAATTGTATTTAAAAAAAAAAAAAAAAAGAGAGAGAGAGAGAGAGAGAGAGAGAACAAAACTCCTTTACTTCCCTGGACAAGCTTTGCATTTAACTTCATTCAGAACATAAACTGATAAATTATAAACTCCCAACCAACCCTGAACGTGTGCAGTATTTACTGCTCCACCTGGATCCATACAAGTCCATAGGTCCGGATGGGATTCATCCGAGGGTGCTTAAAGAGCTGGTTGACATCGTCGCGGGACGTCTCTCAATAATTTTTCAATAATCTTGGAAATCTGGAGAGGTCCCAGTAGACTGGAAGCTGGCAAATGTTGTGCCAATTTTCAAGGGTAAGAAAGAAGACCCTAAAAATTACAGGCCTGTCAGTCTCACGTCAGTGCCTGGTAAAATTATGGAGAAGAAGTTATTGAAGCGTACCTAGGGGACAATGCAGTCATTGGTCCCAGCCAGCATGGGTTCATGAGAGGTAGGTCCTGCCTAACAAATTTGATTTCCTTTTATGATAAGATCACCCATCTAGTCGACCAAGAGAAACCAGCTGATGTGATCTTTTTGGACTTCAGCAAGGCTTTTGACACAATTTCCCATGGGATCGTACTGGACAAAATGTCCAGTATACAACTTAACAAAAACATCATATGATGGGTGAGCAATTGGCTGACGGGCAGGGTTCAAAGGATTGTGGTAAATTCGGCCACATCAGACTAGCGGATGGTCACTAGTGGGGTCCCTCAAGGCTCCATTTTAGGGCCAGTCCCCTTCAATGTTTTTATAAATGAGTTGGATGTTGGACTAGAAGGTGTTTTGAGCAAATTTGCCGACAACACCAAACTTGGAGGAGTTGTGGACTCGGATGAGGATGAAAGATCTGGACAGGTTGTAGAGCTGGGTGATCACCAACCACATGAAGTTTAACAAAAGCAAGTGCCAGGTCCTGCACCTGGGACAAGGCAACCCTGGCTGTACGTACAGACTGGGCGAAAAGATGCTGGAGAGCAGCCCCGCAGAGAGGGATCTGAGGGCTGTGGTTGACAGCAAGTTGAATATGAGCCAACAGTATGCCCTGGTAGCCAGGAGGGCCAACCGTATCCTGGGATGCATTAAGCACAGCATTGCTAGTTGGACGAGGGAAGTGATTGTCTCGCTCTACTCTGCGCTGGTGTGGCCTCACCTCGAGTACTGTGTGCAGTTCTGGGCACCCCAGTACAACAAGGACATTCAACTGTTGGAGAGTGTTCAGAGGATGGCGATGAAGATGGTGAAGGGCCTAGAGGGGAAGACTTATGAGAAGTGGCTGAGGTCACTGGGCCTGTTCAGCCTGGAGAAGAGGAGGCTGAGGGGGAACATCATTGCAGTCTACAGCTTCCTCATGAGGGGAGTGAAGGGGCAGGTGACCTATTCTCCGTAATCACCAGTGATAGGACCCACTGGAACGGTGTTAAGCTGAGGCAGGGGAAGTTTAGGCTGGACATCAGGAAGAGGTTCTTCACCGAGAGGGTGGTCGCATACTGGAGTAAGACTCCCCAGTGAAGTAGTCACTGCACCAAGCCTGTCTGAATTTAAGAAGCAATTGGACTCTGCACTTAGTCACATGGTCTAAGCTTTTGGGTAGACCTGTGTGGTGCCAGAAGTTGGACTTGATGAACCTTATGGGTCCCTTCCAACTCCGGATATTCTATGATTCTATGATTCTAAACTTTACCTGTATACACACACAACAAACTAAATTACGCACTTAAACAGTACAGGCCACCTTCACTATTTGACTGGGAAAAATAGGAATAGTTGGGTGTCAGATGCTTCCATTGTTAGATATTTTTATAATGTTTTTAAAATGATAAATAAAAAAGTCTCTGAGTTGGTGGTTGTAGTAGGTCTTTACTGTGATGTAAGACATTGGCATAGAGTGTAGTATTTGTAAATGTTGCTCTCATGCCATGAATATACAGCAGTTACTCTGAAATAAAATTTTCCAGAGGTTCATCCATATGGAAGAAAATTAATAGAGACAATGAGAAATAAAACAGGTCTTGAATATTTGAGCAAGGTTTATGGTATTTTGTATTTATTCTCCATGTCTAAGTAGCATGATAAAACTGGAACATATTCAGTGGTTTGTTCAGCATTCATGAGGAACTGTATTTGTAAAAAGACATCACATCAGCCATTTATCTGTATAAAATAACAAAAGAGAATAGAACTGGAGAGCTGGCAATGGCACAGGATTAGTAAGACTCGTGGTTTCAAAACTCAGTGTGAAAATCAGTTGGTCCTCGTCACTCATAATCCAGAAAATAAATAGAGTTAATACAGGGAAGAATAAAAGCTAAAAACAACATAACAGTTAGAAAACTCATCTTAGGTGAAATGATTGTGTAAGGCATGCTGGTTATAAACAAGTGGGACCACGATGCTTGGATACCTCACACACTCTGCAGAAAACATTAATTAACCAGAGGAAAGTTAAATGCCATTTAGTAATGCAATTAGGTAATCCCACAATAAGTTCACTTTCAGCACATTTACATGTGATAAGTGACTTTGTAAAGGGAAGACTCTTGAAGTAGATGTTTGAGAAAAGAAAGCAAAGGACAGACCTAATTGCTCTGTATCACTACCTGAAATGAGGTTGCAATGAGATAGGTATCAGTTTCTTTTCTCAAGTGACAACCTCATGTTGAGCTAGGGAAGATTTAGATTAGATGTCAGGAGGAATTTCTGCATTGGAACGGGCTTCATAGCGAAGTGGTACAGTCCCCATCCTTGGAGACATGTGGATATGGTACCTGTGTGCATGGTTTAATGGTGGATTGGTATTTACATGATGGCTGAACTTGATAATCTTAAGGGTCTTTTCTAACCTAAATGATTCTACAGTTCTATGATTCTATGTACCATTGAGGTATTATGGGATTAATGCATACCACTAAACACAGCTGAATGTCATTCTGCCATTTAAACTTGATGTGTCAAAGCACATATCAGAAGAACTCTATTCAACATTGCACATTTTGCATATTTTCACTACATTTGTTTGTTTGTTCATGTATGTTTTTAAAGACATAGTGTGGGAGGCAGTTGCCTAAACATAAGTATCTAGGGAAAGTTTACTATCTTAGTATATCCTACATTACTTCCTGTTGTTTTTTCACACAGACATAGGGGATCTGACATAGACCTAGACTTATCTGCCAGTCTCTGACATTTCTGGTGACCCAAACAGTCTCAAAACACAAGGCAAGGCAAGGCAAAGAGGCAAGGCAAAGAGGCGAGGCAAGGCAAGGCAAGGCAAGGCAAGATACCATGTTTATGTGGCTAAGCCCAGGGGCTGGTAAATATCCTAAGCCAAATTTATATCCAAATAAGGAAACTGTTAATTATTCTTTGTTATACATTTTATTAATTGAGTAACTTGCCTCAGTTGGATGGCTACAGACTTGCTAAGAGGTTGCAACTGCTCAGCTGGCACACTACCCAGTCTGCAAGCTCACACTTCTGCTCTTTTACAGGGAAAATGAGCTATAATCTCAGGTGAGATTTGCATTTTTCTTCTTGTCTTAAATCCTTATATCTAAATTATGCAGGCTTGATGAGATACAGAATTCAGTACTGGATTTTGCCTTACAACACCTTGTTGTATATTTCTTGTGACTGAAAATTCTGTTTCGGTGAAAATTCTGTTTGAGGATTGAAAGGTAGAGAGTGATAGTACACTCACACAGTAATTATTTTCAAACAGTAACCATAGCACGCCAACCAGTACATCCAGCAACTGCTAAACACAACCCACCACACATAATATTCATAAGACATTTTCAGAGCTCAAGCCACATCCCTTTCCCTGACACTGTGCAATAGCACTCTGACTTAATTTCAGTATGCATGGAGGAGAAAATTACAGCCTTTTCTGTACACAGCTCAAAACATTAGCCAAACTCTGCTTTTGAGTCTGGAACTCAAGACTTCATGTGAAAACTTCCAAATAGACAGATTTCATAAACTAACTAAAACAACTATTACCACTACAACTGACAATCAGCCTTTCCAGGTTCTTATTTTATTTTTCAGCTGTTTCAGGTTCAATGTAAGAACTTCTCTTCCCACAGTGTACCAAAAGATATGTGTATGAATATAACATCCATTCCATGGATTGTCTCCACCTTTCTGACCTCCACCTGGTTAACCATACAAAAAGGAGAACTTATTTCCACCTGAGTCTAAGGGTCTTGCCTTTAGGTCTGCCCTCAATACCAGTCACTGAAAGTGAAGGCTTTTGTAATTAGGTTTCACTTCACTTTCTTGCTACTTCTTTGTGGCCACACAGCTTGACTGATGAACTTATTAGATGAGTAGTTCTACTCTTCAGATGGTGCCGAGGCAAGCCTAGTCAAGCTACCTTTCTGTCAGCTGCTCTTAGTCTTTATGTTTCCATGAAACCATTCTTCACCTCTGTCAGAATTCAAATGTATATAAGACACTTGTATTCTCTGTAAGGCACAGGAAAGTGAATTAGACAACAGAAACTTATTTCCAAGAGTCAATGCCTCTGAC
>NW_023305558.1:10825-21944 GCF_011077185.1 Oxyura jamaicensis
TTTTTTTTTTTTTTTTTTTTTTTTTTTCCTTAAGTAGGATGAATCGAGTATATCAAAAAGACACATTGTGGAATTTGGATTTAGTGTACAATCTATGAAAAGTGATAACTATTTCTTTCTTCATTTCCAGAAAATGCATCTGCATACCTATATACCAATATACATGTGGTAATTTTTTGAGGCTTTATATTTACCTAAATTTATCTATTTGCTGCTGATACTGTCCTTGCATTATGCACACTGCAGTAGGTACTGTGCAAGTGTAATATGGCTCTGAAAAGTTCTTTTCTGAAAATAAGTTATAGCATCCTTTACTGGCTGCAATTGGTACCTGGAATACTACCAAAACAGTTAACAATGATGCATTCAGGTGTCCTTCCAAATTGTGTTAAGACTAAGGTAATTGACTTCCATAAATTCAGAACAAAGGAAATGTATTTCCTAATTCAGAGTGCATTTGTTTTTAAACACATTTAATTTCAATTTTAGAAAAAGGATAACACCAAATATACACATTCCATTATGTTCTCCTGAATAAAATTGGTTTACAATTTCCCAGTACGCTTATGACAATATCTTCATGGCAAATTCTAAAACAGATGTGGTCAAATGTCAGTATTTCTCATCCTGATGTTTAAAGCACACTGCTTTAAATTACAGAATGTGTTTGCAAGCATAAGACAACTAGAGAACTTAATAAAAATCATTGCAAAGTGGTGGTGTGATCAGAAAATTCTGGGAGCCAGATTATTTATGCATCCTTCTATTGCCTCTTGTTGGAATGACACTTAGGCTTACAATGACAAATTTAGGTTTTCACAGTACTACAATTATATGAATTCTTAAATTATTTTGTATGTTATTTTAACTGGTACACTGTATTCTGCTACATATTACTGAAGACAGGATACTGTATTCTGTTATATGGAAATACTGTTATATTAACTGGAAATTTAGTTCTAAAATTCCCTGAATCTCACAATTCATGCATCCTTACCAAACCTCATCAATAAAATAAAAACCTCAGAAATAAGCATTGAAGTACAATTGGAATCACACCATTGATGAGTAGAGTATTGACATACAGTTTGGGGACATTATATAAACTTCATAGGTCATTTTTTTCTGTAGATTTTGGTGTTGCAAAACCTTTGTGAGCAGCAGGCTTTCATATATGAATTTTAGAAATTTAATTTCAACACAATATTTTTTGCAGGTTTTTGAGCTTTCTAGACCTTTTAGTGAGCTTTGTAAATGAATGAATAATAATAATTAAAAAAAAAAAAAAAAAAGATATCTTAAATGAGAGACTTCTCAACACTATTATCTCTTGAGAGGTTGCTCTAATTTGCTGAGATAATGTTTTCACTTCTCCTGTTTTACACAGTAATTCAGCATGATTAGTACAAATCTCTAGTTAAAACCTGAAATCCCTACTTGGATAAAACAAGCATATCAAATGTTTTTCCCCTGAGGAGAAAAAAAAAAAAAAAATACAAAAAAAAAAAGAGCGGGGGGGGTAGGGAGAAATCTAGTTAATTATATTTTTTGCTATTTCCAGTCTCTAAATGTTCACTTGAAGGTGAAAGGAAGAAAAATTCCACTTTTTATTCCAAGACTGAACTTTGCTTGTGTATTTCTGTAATGTTGCTACTACCTGACAGTTAAAACTTCTCTGGTATAATAGCAGTTTCAAGAAAAGAAACTTTCAGGTTTCTCAAAGGCAGATTTACTTGCAGTAGAATAAGAAGGTTTCATAGCTTGCATGGAGATAGCTGTTTCTAAAGCCTCTTTTTGAATGAAAATAATAATAATCATCATCATCAGTAAACAAATAGGGCCCATTTATGAAACAGAAAAGCAGTGACATAAAGGAAAATTGTGAACACTCACTGTGCAATATTTATATGGCATGAAACAGATTTTTGCTTTATCAGGAAAGCTGAAGGTAGTGATTTAACAGAAAAGGAAATCTGCTTTGTGCTTACTCCCTAGCTTTATCAAAAGAGAACATTACTGAGAATATTTTGCCTTTTTTTTCCTTCTTCCTTTCTTCCATTCTTTCTTCCATTCTTTCTTGCTTGCTTGCTTGTTTGCTTTCTTGCTTTTCTTTCAGATAATCCTTAACAGATATTTCTTTAGCCTATTAAAATAAATAAATAAATAAATAAATAAATCCTAAGTCCCTGTAGATCACTCATTCCAGCCTTTCATTAAATAAAACATACCAGAAAGATTTTCTTATTATGACATCTTTTAGGAGGACATGACCCCTTTTCTGACTCATATTGCTTGGTATCACTTGCATTTTGCACCATATAAACCTTTCCAAAACTGTTTAGTCTTCTTATTTTCAGAATCACAGAATTTTGTTTTGTTTTGTTTTTAAATCTATAAAAGTTCATTTTACTGAGTAATATTCCTCTGTATTATTACACCTATTAAAAATATAAAAACAAACTGCTGGGTACAGTTTTCATGAAGAATCCATGTTGGTTTCCTTGTTTAAAGTCCTGGAGATATCAGGGCATTAAAAAAAAAAAAATGGTGAAGAAGTACTTTGCTTGTTCCTGCTTAAGTGTGAATTTGAATGGACAGTTAACAATGACATGGTTGGTTATTTATTTATTATTTTTTTTTATTAGTCTGGGCTAATAGAAACTCAATGGTCTATTTTATTTGAGTTTAAAAAAAGGCTATCACTAGACAGTTTGGGGTAAAGATTCAGAATATTGATTCCAGTGGACTCCACAGTGTTTACTGTTTTTTCTTTCACTAATTCACCCTCTCTACTCAATCTGGTCCAGCTTTGTGTTTGGGGTGCTCACCATGCTATAAGGTAACAGATTTTCCTGTGCCCAACTTGCCCAATGGCATCTCACAGATGTTATAACAAAAATCACAAACCTTAATGGATGCACAGTGAATGCCACTTTCACAGGCCTATTATAGGATTAGATATTATTGAATTAAGTTCTGATATTATATTCAGTAATTCCCTAATCTTAGTGCGTAAGTGTTAAACAAAAAGTGCTGATTCCCCAGTTATGTGTATTGGAGTGACTTGAATTGGAAGCTCAGTAAGACATTCAAAAAATGTTTTAATTGCATGCAGATGGCAAAGATGAATAGAGTCAGCATTCCAAGTGAAAAAGAGCTCTGTCCACCATCTTTCATGATATATTCCATCTGATGAAAAAAAAACTATACTGAGATTAGGGTTAGGGTATATAAATAAATGAACAGTTTTGAAAATGTTGATCAGGTTTGCTTCACGAGAACTTTTTCTGGAATATTTATATAATTGTATTGTATTTGATAAACTGAGACAGTTCTGCAGTCATATATTTGTTACAAAAAAAAAAAAAAAAGCCTACAATAAGAAGATATTAAGATTATATTTGAAGTTCACAGGAGGGCGGGGTGTTTTTTAAAGCCTGTGCAACTACCAGCCCTATTCACACAGAAAATAACTTGAACAAAGTAAGTTAAGAGTCAAGTAGCGTATTTAGGGACATCGTTTTTCTTTTACTTGATTTGGTCTACAGCTAAAAATAAACTTAACCCCTTCTTCTTTTTTCCAGACCCTCTCATTAGTAAGCCTCTCATTACTTAGACATTAGTAATGTCTCTCATTACTATGCCCAAGTGGAGCAGGTATTTCATATGAAAAGATGGGAATTTGGTAATGTCTCTCATTACTATGCCCAAGTGGAGCAGGTATCTCATATGAAAAGATGGGAATTTGGTAATGTCTCTCATTACTATGCCCAAGTGGAGCACGTATCTCATATGAAAAGATGGGAATTTGGTAATGTCTCTCATTACTATGCCCAAGTGGAGCACGTATCTCATATGAAAAGATGGGAATTTGGTTTTTATTCTGCATTCTGGCATAATATGAATAGGCAAGGAAGACTTTTTTTCTTTTTCTTTTTTTCCCTTTTCTTTTTATTTTCCTTTTTCTTGCTTTTGCTTTTTTAACATATATGTATACTATATAGTTATTGTTAAACACGCTGTTTGGTGGATGCTACCAAAGGCTTACAAAGCCCCAGTAATGTAGTCAGTCTGTCTATAGGGAAATAGTTAGAAATGGTTCACTTAGGAAGAAATTGCTTGTCATTCAAGACGAAAAGATAAGCCTACTTTAAGTTATGACATTAAATAAATAAATAAATAAATAAATGTGAAGTTTCTAAGAAATAAAATGAAAAGTTTCTAAGGAATTAAATGGAAGCTAGTAAAATGAAGGTTTAAATGTCACACAAGGTGCTTAGCTGCAAATCTGTTATTGCTTAATATGGTCTGATTTACACATCGTTACTACACAGGCAGAGTAAGATTTACAGATACTGCTGGACTTCATGTGCAGCATGAAGTATGATATGTATATCTTACTGATTTGTCAGAAATATGTATATATATTACAGAATCACAGAATCACAGAATTTCTAGGTTGGAAGAGACCTCAAGATCATCGAGTCCAACCTCTAACCTAACACTAACAGTCCCCACTAAACCATATCCCTAAGCTCTACATCTAAACGTCTTTTGAAGACTTCCAGGGATGGTGACTCCACCACCTCCCTGGACAGCCTGTTCCAATGCCTCACAACCCTTTCAGTAAAGAAGCTCTTCCTAACCTCTAACCTAAAACTCCCCTGGCGCAACTTTAGCCCATTCCCCCTCGTCCTGTCACCAGGCACGTGGGAGAACAGGCCAACCCCCACCTCTCTACAGCCTCCTTTAAGGTATCTGTAGAGAGCGATAAGGTCGCCCCTGAGCCTCCTCTTCTCCAGGCTGAATAAGCCCAGCTCCTTCAGCCGCTCCTTGTAGGACTTGTTCTCCAGGCCCCTCACCAGCTTCGTCGCCCTTCTTTGGACCCGCTCAAGCACCTCGATGTCCTTCTTGTAGCGAGGGGCCCAAAACTGAACACAGTACTCGAGGTGCGGCCTCACCAGAGCCGAGTACAGGGGGACGATCACCTCCCTAGCCCTGCTGGTCACACTATTTCTGATACAAGCCAGGATGCCGTTGACCTTCTTGGCCACCTGAGCACACTGCTGGCTCATATTCAGCCGACTATCAACCATCACTCCCAGGTCCTTCTCTGCCTGGCAGCTCTCCAACCACTCATCTCCCAGCCTGTAGCTCTGCTTGGGGTTATTGCGCCCCAGGTGCAGGACCCAGCACTTGGCCTTGTTAAACTTCATGCAGTTGACCTCAGCCCATCGGTGCAGCCTATCCAGATCCTCCTGCAGAGCCTTCCTACCCTCGAGCAGATCGACACACGCACCTAACTTGGTGTCATTTGCAAACTTACTGAGGGTGCACTCAATGCCCCCGTCCAGATCATTGATGAAGATGTTAAAGAGGACCGGGATAAACAAACTTCTTTTGGGCTCCCTGCTCATTCTCCAAGTGAAAGGTCAGCTCAGGTCTGTCAGTCTTATAGCTGAACTAGCACAATACTGTGCTTGAACAGATATACCCTGATTATTAGCTTGCACATTGAGCTGTGCAGCATCTGGACAGGCACTGGCTCACATCCATCAAGCCTGGGGACAATGTAATCAACATCTAACTGTGGATGTGGATATTTCTGGAAAAATGCAGAAGTTGGCAATTACAGATATGCCTAATTATTCATGATATCAGTAGATTATAGTTCTAATCCAATCTTTCATGCAGGCTTAACATTCACCAGCTATGTTACTGGGTATGTTCCAGGTTGAGCGGAAAGACATTTGACTTCAGACTTTAGTGGAGAGTACAACAGTGAGCATGGGCCCACTGACTAGCCATAGGTAAGCAGAGTAGACAACATTTTCTTACTTCAGTTTTGCCTGGTTCAGGTGTATCCTAGTTTCATTTGGGATTTCTTCATAGTGACTGGTATGTGCCATGTTTTGAATTTAGAGAAAAATAATACTAATAGCACAGTGATGTTTTAGTTGTTGCAGAGCAGTGCTTACACAGAGCCAAGGACTTTTCAGATTCTTATGTTGCCCCACCAGAGGGGGCTGGGGGTGCACAAGGAACTGGGACAAGAACAATAAAAACTGGAGGGGTGGGGGAGAAGGGAGAGGGATGGGGTCTGATATTTGGGTACTGTCTGGGCGTCAGTCAGCAAGTCGTGAGCAACTGCATTGTGCATCACTTGTTTTGTGCGTGTATGTAAATAATTATTACTATCATTATTTTTCTTTTCCTTTCCTGTCCTACTAAACTGTCTTTATCTCAGTGCGTGAGTTTTACATTTTTTCCAAAGCATTTCACCCATGCCACTAGGTGAGCAGGAGGGAGTAAATGGCTGTGTGGTGCTTAGCTGTCTGCCAGGTTAAACCACAACAAGGTGATTGTCCTTCATGGAACAAAAATCAGTCTGTGCTACTGCTGGCCAACAATAAGCAGCAGCTGAAGATGGCCTCTTCATGCTTTTTAAGTGGGAGCCACCCACCTACAACTTTGTTAAAACAGCAGCTCTTGGAATTTAATATATTCCTTACGTGTTGCTAGTTCACCCCATAGTCCTACAACATATTGAGCCACATCCTAGCGACCCCAAATATTTCCACACTTCTCAAAATGCATAGAATGAAGACATGATTTGATTTGGGATGTTGTATCATTGTCTGCTGTATAGGGCATATTATTCCACCTATTCCAGGACAATTGTCAGAAGTGAAACTTTGATCTATACAAGGCAACTTCATGCTCCATCAGCAGTACGGAGAAGCAATAATTGGATCAAAATTCCAGCTGAGATTCACTCCGCAAAATAAGAAAGTCCTTAGTGGAAAACATCTGTTACCACAATAAAATGGTACTCTGCTTTCACCCAGGGACCCTGCCAGATTCTATTGGAGAATGAAAGTAATGAAATGAAAAATAAATGGCTCTACTGAAGAGCTGGCTTGTTTCATAAACACTATTGTTTATTGTTCAAGAAAATAAATATATGAATAAAACCCCACACAAGTTCTGTTGCAACTTCTGATTTAAAAATAATAATAATAATAATAAACTAAAATAAAAATACATATAAGAAATCTACTGCATAATTAGATCATGAAATACAATGAAGCAACAGACCATATAGGGACCATAGTAATAACTGCAGCTGAACTTAAAATCTAAGCCTTTAACCATAAACGAGATGCACTTATCTATTTACTGGCCCTTATGGAGTCCATGGTAGAGGAAAGTGTATAGATTTATGTCAAGGCAGCTTGTAGTTTTACTATCTATAGCTTTTTAAGTTTGTAAGAGTATTTTTATGCTGTGGGCAGCACAAACTGTACCTTATATAAGTGAACTAGTTTTAAATTGCTATCCGTCAGAGCACAAGTACAAAGGCATCATGAGAAACTGGGTGAGCGCTGTCACTAATGCCAGTTTTCTTTACCAAATTCTGTATACCTTTGTTGTCCACATCTTGACATTTACTTTCAACAGAAAGATATCCCAAAAAGAAACCTTTGTTTTCTGACTTTAAAAAGAAATAAGTTTATAGATAACCTTCTGTGGATGTAAAGCCAAATGCCAGCAAAATTAAGCCCTTATTTTCTAACTTTGATTTTAAAAGTTTGTAGATAATCTTCTATAGATATAGAAGATCTAAGATCTTACAGTGGTAAACAGGCATTATGACAGCCTTTGATTTCAATGAACCTGGATGGGACAAGTCCAGAATGAATTAGAAAATTCACAGTATGCTATAGTTAACAGGAAAAGTCCTGTAATAACTCAATAACAACTCGGAACTTGAGATGTTGACAAATAATTAGATTTTTCTCCTAGCAATTATTAGCAAGAAGTTGGACAAGTAGGAAAAAAAAAGAAAAGAAAAGAAAAAAAAAAAAAAAGTTAATCTTTACAATAATGGTCCTCCGAAATACCAGAAAAGACCATCTGAAATGCACATTTTAAGAAAATATAACTTATTATCCTCAAAATAAGCAGTGACTATGGTGACTATGGTTAGCTTGTCTTTTACGTATTGCCATTCCTATGACAATTTTATGTATTGTCATTCCTACCTACCATCAAAATCAGAGAAAATCCAAGGGAAATTGGCAGTGTTGACATTGCAGGCTATTTAGGATGAAGGAGAAATGACATGTCAGAGCAATTAGGACAAACATCTATTGGCTATTCATACTGCAGCAATAGCAATAGATTAATAGAATATTTCTAACTGTAGCTTGTAAGTAAGTCCTGCATATATGTGATTTAGTGCTATCTGGTCAAAAGACTTACTCTAGTCAGGTCCTGTTTAGTAAGCAGGGACAAAATCTTGTCAATTAGAATGAAAAAAAATCTTTTCAGTTTGTTGTAGGGAATATTTTTACATACAACAGTTGTCCATAACCTTATTATGCTTTGCCTGGCTATACAGATATCTAGGAAAGAGTTCACGTGGTTCCAAATAGCTCTAATCAAAGAGCAGGAAAGACCTGAAAGTAATTTTCCAGGACAATAATAAAGGGAATCCAAAGTAATACAAAACAGGACATTTTGCTTCTATGTTTGGAGCTGGACAGTTCTTGTTTCCTATTTTGAACAAACTATTTATTACAATTTTCAATACCTATAGACCATTGTTAGATTTACAAAGCACAAGAGATGTAGGAAACATTCTGAAACTAGATTCCTAGATCCAAAAAGACTATAGTTGAGATTTCCTAGCTGCACCCAGCCTAAAAGCCTGAAATGAAATGCAGGAGGAATAATAATTGTTAGATACTAAATTTAGAAGCCATGAAAGGACATGTGTTTGTTTATAGCTGATAAAATATGCCAGCTGGTGGCTGTGGCTTCCCTGCTTTAGAGTTTTGCAGTGCAATGAACCATACACTTCGATGACTCACTGCCCACAGGCAGGGCCAACCTGTTTGGTGTTCAAGAAGAGGAGCTAGCAAGAACAGTGGGGCTTTCACAAGGCAGATGGGGCTGGCAATGCCCTGTGGATACAGCCAGAACATAGTGCTGAGGTTCTTGTGTGCAAGCACACTGACAGAATCAGCATAAGATATGCCCTCTCTTCTATTTATTGCTTTAGTGTTTTTATTTACTGTATGTCCTGGTATATAAGAATTGTTTGTTATCTGATATGTTCTTAAACATTTTTTTCTCTACTTATTTTTTGGGGTCTTTCCCTGTCTTTAATTACCATTTTCCTATACCCCTGTTTTCATATTTTTCATTTGGGACTGCATTCTCAGAGAATAAATGACTGAACTTTCCTTTTGGATGAATCACACTCATATTTATTCATTCATTTATTTAACAGACAGAAATAATCATAGAAAAACAGAATGCTTTGGGTTGGAAGAGACCTTAAAGTCATCTAATTCCAATACCCCCACCATGGGCAGGGACACTAGACCAGGTTGCTCAAAGCCCATCCAACCTCCCCTTAAACACTCCCAGGGATTGAGCATCCAAAACTTCTCAGGGCAGCCTGGTCCAGTGCCCAACCAGCTTCAGAGTAAAGAATTTCTTTATCATATCTAATCTAAATCTACCCTTTTCCAATTTAAAACCATTACTCCTTGTCCTATCACTACACTCACTGACAAAGAGTTTCTCCCCAGCTTTCCTCTAGACACCCTTTAGGTACTGGAAGGCTACTATGAGGTCTCCCCAGGGCCTTCTCTTTTTCAGGCAACCCCAACTCCTTCAGCCTTTCTTCACAAGATAGATGCTCCAGCCCTCTGATCATCTTCATGGCCCCCCTCTGGACTCTCTAATACGCTCATGTCCTTTTTGAACTGGGGGTCCCAGAGCACTATTTTTTATATGTCACAAAGTTGTTCTATTGCTGTCTTTACTAGCTAATCCTCTCAGCACAGACTAGAAGATTTCCCAGGCACAGGCAAAACCAGTTTATGCCACACCTTGTAAGCATACAGTGTAGGTCCTCTTCCAGAAGTAAATATCTGGTACAATAAATGACACATTTTAAGTAGATTTCTAAAACATCCTTTCTATATAGGTAATATTTTTTATTATTAAAAACTGAGAAGCCTAGAATTCTTAATTATTAAGAATGTTTTAATAGCAGGCAGAATACTTTGACCTCTCCATTTATCTTGGTAGCTTTCTTATTAAAGATATCTCTTAGCAAGGAAAAAAATCCATTTATATGAGCTGTTTCTATTATAATTTTACATTGAATATAGCAGTATTAATGGTGTACATTGCTCACTGATGTGAAAAGAATAGATCTCCATTTATACAACTTCATATTCTGAAGAAACAAAGATACAGCTTCATGTCATTGTTGTTCCTCACACCACTGGGGAACTCTGGATGTCATCATGGAGAATTATATATCTCTTTCTGGAAAAGATTATTGACATTGCTACTGGCATAGCTGTCTGTGTTCTCATTCCCTGGCGATTCACCAGGGCTTCAGAGAGGACCAAAGAACATTGATTTGAAGCTTTCAAATGTCACTGAAAAGAATTGGGAATTATCATCTTCTCTCTGACTTTCTTCAGAAAGAAAGTGTCTCTGAAATCTTTACATAGAGCTGCATTGTCCGACATAGATGGCTAGCTGAGTTGAAACAGGATTCAATTCCCTGAAAATTTATTCTGTAAGTTACCAAGGATGACATGAGGAAAATTCATTTATTCTATTTTGCAGGTAATCATACTTCATGATCACAGTAGGGTCTTTCGGTCTTCTTCATACCATTTTTATGATTCTTCCTTTTATTGCCAGTATACAATGGGAGTACAGTGAAATAATGACATATTTATTTCATGTCCCAGTTGACTCCAAAGGTTAGAAAAACAGCGAGAACTACATTTCATATCATCAGCCATTGTCAGGACAGCCCGTAGTCTGGAGTGCAGTTCTTCATCTCCAAACACTGTTTCAACCATATCTATTACAAAAAGAACAGCTTCTTATGTTCATTTCTTTTGTGCATAGTACAGTATCTGATTAGAACTAATCACATGCAGTGAGAATCAGAATATAATTGTGTACAAAGGCAAACCTTTTAGTACCTCTGAAACATTATCTATCTCTGCACATTAAGACTTTTGTAATTGTCTAAATTTATTATACTGTGTGTAATAATATAACTTAAGATGGAATT
>NW_023305559.1:0-5030 GCF_011077185.1 Oxyura jamaicensis
GCACAATTTAACCTATTTTTATATATTTATACTAAGAATTTCAGGATTGTATTTTTTTTTTCCCTTTGATTAGAAGAGATCTACTCTAGAAATAATCTTAATTTGAACTACATATATATTGTGTGAAGTTATAAGTTTTGTTAAATTTTTAATCATGAATTGCTAGATTGATGTTTTAATGAGGTCAAGAAAAGGATATGTAAATTGACAACATTCAGTTTTACTACATTAAATTAGATGTATATAATGTAAGCAACTTTCCTTCATTTATTATATTGTTGCTTTAAAGGTTAAAATAATTGGAAATGATGACCAATTAGCTGTTATAAGTCAGTCAAGTTCAGGGTACTCAACTATCATGATTATGGATTCAAAAATAATATAATATGCCCTCAGTCTGGTCATATTCCATGAACTACCACAGCCACACTTAAAGAGTTTGGTTGCCTTCAGTGAGAACTATCATGGTTAGATATGAGTAGTGCAATTTATTAAAGTAAAAGGTACGGAAGTTCTTTGGATTGCTGTTGATAAATTCACTGTCTGCAAAACACATACAAATACCAAAAGTATGAGTAATTCATCCTGCCTATAAATGCATTAAAAGATATAAAGCTACTCTAGAGAGTTTTCTAATTTTCCCACAGAGGCACTTGGTATAACCAAGCATTCAAATCTTACCCAAAGTCATACTAATGAGGGCAGAAGAGAGGCTCAGCCCATCAACTGATCCAGAAATCACAATGGTATCTTCCTTAACATCCCCTCTCTCTTAAGCCAATTTATATAATTTCCCATCTTTTAGTGGAGCCTGAGTGACTCTAGTCATGCATATCTTGGTTATGATTTTCTCACTTTCATTTAAAGTTATAGGCACAGAGAATTTAGAGCACATGCTCAAAAAGGAGTGGTCATACCTTGGAGGTGGGTAGCTTTTGGAATTGGAGTTGTGTTTTGGTATTATAATGAACAAAGTTCACTAGAGTACAGTGTTTTGTCAAAACCATGACAGGCCATTAGCTCAAGGTAGCACATGTGCAGTGTATTATTTTTGGTGTGCACAAGGACAATAAAGTTTCCATCTTATCACAGAGCCTATCCACAGTGTCTCCACTCCATACTCCATACTATTCCTCTTAGAGTCTGCACACCAGGTTACCACAGTGTGATTAACATCTCACGTTGGAGACCTAGCAAACTTCTTTGTAGTGCAGCTACACTCCACCCTGGAAGCTTCTTCAATGTTGTACCTTTTCTTTAAAATATGAATATCAGTTTAATTTCCATGTCACCCAAGGCAATTATTCCATATACACTACACAGCTATTCCACAAATTTATAAGAATTTAGAGCATATTATTATTATTATTATTATTTTCAGAGGTCATGAAAGACATGGATCTATTGAAGTGAATCTAGAAGGGGGGCATAAAGATGAACAGAGATCTGGAACACCTCTCCTTTGAAAACGGGCTGAGAGAGTTTTTCAGTTTAGAGAAGAGAAGGAACCCGGGAGACCTCATTGCAACCATCCAATACTTGAAGGGGGACTACAAGAAAGACAGGAAGGGACTCTTTATCAGGGATTGAAGTGATAGGACAAGGAGTAATGGTTTTAAACTGAAAGAGGTCAGCTTTAGATTAAATATTAGGAAAAATTCTTTACTATGCGCTTGGTGAAGTACTGAATTGGTTGCCCAGAGACGTTGTGGATGCCCCCTCCCTGGAGGTGTTTAAGGCCAGGTTGGATGGGGGTTTGAGCAATCTTATCTACTGGAAAGCACCATTGAACATGGCAAGGGGATTGGAGCTAGATGATCTTTAACATCCCTCACAATCCAAACTGTTCTATAATTTTATGATTCTATAAGTTCCTAATTTAGGAATTTTACAGAAGATATGCAACAGACAATTCAAGGACATTAGAAAGAACTGGAAAGTAAGTCAATGTACGTAGAATGTTGCTGAAATGAATAATTCTGATTTAAGTCTTGTACACAGCACATTACATGAAAAACAATTTGGGAAAATCTAAATTCAGTCTGTACCTGTAGGAACTGATTTTGCAGGAACTTAAGAACAACAAAAATCAAATAATGTTATGTCTGTACAGCAGTACAAATCAGTGCAATAACATACCAGCAAGGCACATTTGTGGAAAGGTAAATGGTATATATTTCAGGTCTGACACACAATATTGAACTCATCCATGTGACAAATACTTGATGCTGGATTGTGTGCTAATATGTTTCTCATTGCTGTTGCGACCAGCTAGATCCCTACAAAGCTGTTCATGTGAATACTTCTGTGAGCTGGTAGTATCAATATGCAATGAGTCTGCCCCTAAATTCAACTCAAGTAGTAGAAAACTCCTCAGAGAAAACATCTTGATAATCCTTGCTCAGCCGTTTATATACTTTTATAAGACCACATTATTGTATCTTAAATTTTCTATTTAGTTATGCATTTTGTTTCCAGTAGATTTCACACAGACATTGAACAATACAGGAAGTTCAATGAGGGATTACACACCTGGTGCTTCAGGAATGGCAGTTGCCCATCATGGTCGCTGGGCATGAAACACTGATGTGGGTTGTATGTCTTCATTTTTTATTTTTTATTTTTTTAATTTTTTTTTTTTTCAGCACAACCTTGAGATCTAAAAAAGACAGCAGATACTCTGATGACCCTTATCTATCTTGTATCCATAAGAGGAACATGAAACATCTAAATATAACTTTTATTTAAAAAAAAAAAAAAAAATCAATAAAACTTTTATAATGTGACTAAATCATTTGCTTATAATGTAATATATATATATTTCATGTAAGTCACATTACTTACATGTTACTGAGTAAGGCATATAATTTCTTAGAATTAGGGGTGGAAAAAAAAAGTTTTAAAATTTTCATTCAAAGATATATTCAGGTACGTACTTCTAGAACTATCTTCAAGGTGTTTCTGATTAGACAATTAAATATTGGCTACTGCTTTTTGCCATGCTTGTTTCAGCTCAATTTACAAACATTGTCTGCATTCAGAAACAGTGAATGCAAAATGGAAACATAAGCTCTTGGACCTAAAATGATCAATTTATGGGATAATCAGTTCAAATATTATTGGTGTATTTTTCATGTTAACATGTACTCTGTGAATTGGATAAAGGCCAACTGTCAGTACATCTTGTGTCATACTCAAATCTATGTTTGGCTGTTTTGAATTTCTTGAGCTGTCTAACCCCTTGATGATCAAAGCAAAATGTTTCCCTTCATATATTTATGTCATTATTAAATAATTATATAAATGACACGTTGTACTGTTTTTGTATAGATAATAAATCTGTTTTGTAAAAAAAAAAAAAAAAAAAAAAATAAAAAAAAAAAACTTAAGCAAAATTTTTTTTTTCTCAGATAGACAGGAGTCTGTGAAGTATTTTGCATTTTAGAGTCCCAAAAGTGAAGGATAAATTAAAAGAAATAAATTATTCAAAAACTTGGCAGGCTCAGAAATGAAGGTTTATAATCCAGACAGTCTTATTCCAGCAAGGAATTTATATACACTCTAAATTTTAGTACATAAGTAGTTTCATCAAAGTCAGGCAAATAAGCCCATGTTAAAGTTCCTTCCTCGGTAAAAGCAAAAATTAAGAACAGAGTAAAATTAGAGAATTAAGAGCTACTTAATCCAAAGAAAACACTATGTAATCAGGGAACAAAACTGACCGAACTAATGGTATAAAACGATTCATAAGACATCATCATTTCTTAAGGAGAAGAAAAAAAATATGAAAACCTTGCACTGTAAATTAAGGATGGGAGATGTTGTGGGACAAAGTCACATTAGACACATGACACGTTCTCCTTTTTTTTTTTTCTTTTTTTAATATATATATTTTTTTCCTTTCTAACATGTTTACAGAAAGTGGGGTTAAAAGGTAAACACTTCTATCCCTGAAATTAACTTAAGATTAACACAAAGAGCTGATTGGCAGTTGTGTGGTAGTGTACCAATGAACAATGTAAATTAAAAAATAAATAAATAAAATAAAAGTAAATTGTCATTGTCATACTTATGATTCTAAATACACATGATATAAATACCTATATAATCCGCTACTTTAAATATAAAGGATTTGAGCACCTGTCACCCTGTCACCCCTTACACACATAGGTAATGTCAGTTCTTGCTTTAGAAGCAGCATCTGTGCTCCAGTGAAGGGTGAGACTTAATTAAAAAAAAAAAAAAAAAAAAAAAAAAAAAAGTCCATCTATAATATTCAGTTGCTGTAATATTCTTGTGGCTGGGATCATGCAGCAGAACTTTCAGAACTTTAGGAGGAAAAACTTAATTCCATGGACATGCAGTCCACACCCATCAATTCTCCATCTTTGTTCTCTGCCTTTGCAAGTGTGTTACAGAATCACAGAATCACAGAATTTCTAGGTTGGAAGAGACCTCAAGATCATCGAGTCCAACCTCTGACCTAACACTAACAGTCCCCACTAAACCATATCCCTAAGCTCTACATCTAAACGTCTTTTGAAGACTTCCAGGGATGGTGACTCCCTGTTCCAATGCCTCACAACCCTTTCAGTAAAGAAGCTCTTCCTAACATCTAACCTAAAACTCCCCTGGCGCAACTTTAGCCCATTCCCCCTCGTCCTGTCACCAGGCACGTGGGAGAACAGGCCAACCCCCACCTCTCTACAGCCTCCTTTAAGGTATCTGTAGAGAGCGATAAGGTTGCCCCTGAGCCTCCTCTTCTCCAGGCTGAATAAGCCCAGCTCCTTCAGCCGCTCCTCGTAGGACTTGTTCTCCAGGCCCCTCACCAGCTTCGTCGCCCTTCTTTGGACCCGCTCAAGCACCTCCATGTCCTTCTTGTAGCGAGGGGCCCAAAACTGAACACAGTACTCAAGGTGCGGCCTCACCAGAGCCGAGTACAGGGGGACGATCACCTCCCTAGCCCTGCTGGTCACACTATTTCTGATACAAGCCAGGATGCCGTTGGCCTTCTTGGCCACCTGAGCACA
>NW_023305560.1:0-14286 GCF_011077185.1 Oxyura jamaicensis
CCCCCCAAACAGTGGTATTTTTTCCTCTTTTCTTTCTTTTTTTTTTTTTTTTTCCTTTTTTTCTTTTAAGAATCTGAAAGTAGCTAGGAAAAGGATTTTTTTATTTTTTTTATTTTTTTTTTTTAATAAAAAATATAAAATTAAACTGCTTACTCAGTGGAGCCAATCCTAGAGAAATTACAGTTTAAGAAAAAAAGGAAGATAGATAGAATTTCCTCCACTTTTAAGTTTCTGGATTAAGAACTGCTCCCTCCTGAAGTTTAGAAGTGCACTATTCTCCCCTGTATCAAACATTTGAGAAAATCTCAAAGATTAGGGTTAGTCTTAGTGTTGTTTGACAAATGATAATTTTTACACAAATGCAGCATTTATGAAATTCTAACTTTGTTCCCTCTCCAACTGCAGGCCCTACTCCAAACTGAAGAGCACTGCAGAAGGAAGGTAATGCCATGTCCTCTCCGAGCTGAGGCTGGCAGTGTAGTGTCATGTTCCCTTCAGCTGTGTGCTTCTCAGAGTCTTTGCCAGGATATTGTAAAACCACATCATCCTGTCCCAGTGTGATATACCCCTGCAACATCTCCCCCATTAGGACACTGACTTAATACAAGGTTGGTGTGGTCTGGTTACAGACTTCAGTCAATGTAATGTATTTTAACACAAAATCCTGTCAGATTGCACTCAGTGATAGCAGAAGGAGCTTCAGCTGGAGCATCTGGCTGCCAGGATCCGGATGAGAAAGAGGAAACAGGCTGTGTTTCTTAAACAGGATAAGGATAACCAGTTACAAACTAGCAAATAATGCTTTGTTGTCTTTAGGAGATGCAGAGGTAAATCATATATCTACTATAATTATCACTGAATTTGCTGAAAGGAAAGAAAGTTCCACCCTGGCACGTACAAGAGTCTCCCGCCTGGTAACTTTGACATTTTGCTGTTCCTAGCTAAGTGTCCTGCTTGTGCAACCCCACCAAGTTTCCCCTACGTCACACTGCAACCTGTTTCCTGGTCAGTTTGGCCTCTGCAGGAACTTGGCAAACCTCTTCTCCATGTGGATGCTCATGTGTCATAACAAATTGTCCCCTCCCATCCATCCGCCCACCCACCCATCTAATAAATGTGCAGAAGTGACCTAGGATTTCCTCCACAGGGAATGGACAGCAAAGATGTGGAATCTGCCAGCAACTTCTTCATTGCAGTGACCTACAGATCTTCCTCTACAATTACAATGGGACAACTCTCTCACACACATTGTTGGATGTCCAGCATAACAATAGCTCACAAATATCATCTTCCCCAGTCAATATCCCTTGAGAACATGGATCTTGATCATATAGATACAATTGTTATTTATCAAACCAACATTAAGGAGTCCCAAATAACAAACATACTCTCACTTTCCCTCCAATCTCTAAAAAACATCCCAGTCTATAGATGGGGATGGACAGTTGACAACAAATTATCCTTCCTTCATCTCTCTCCAGGCTCCAGAATGCACATCTGAAACAATAATGCCCTGATTTCAGTTGATATTTAGCTCAAGGAGATTTCAGAATTCATCCTTATGCAGAAAAGAGGTTGCCTAACATGGGGTTCATTTGACTTTCTCAGCTCTTCCATATCTGAGTAACCCACCCTGATATGGATGTCTACAGCACGGATAGGCAAGATTCCAGTGTCTCATGAACCTCAGAGAAATGGCCAAACAATTACAATAAAAGTGCTTAAACAAAGAGCCAGGATACACAAATTAAATGCATGTGACTCTTGATTCCACTCTTAAAGGTGACAGTAGCCACTGGTGCACAGTAGTAATAAAACATCTCACCCACTGCCTGCACTGGAATAGGGAGTGGCACAGTGTGTGAAGTTTGAGGATAAAGGGGTGAATGCAAGCACAGGACTCAGAAGTGTGAGAGGCACATTGGAAAAGAGGATAAATAAGAATTAGAGAAGAAAGTGTTCAAAAATATTCAAAAAAATATTCAACAGCTAAACTATATCAGTCTTATCAAGGATGAAAAGGTACTGTTGGGACAACAAATAAATATATTAACCCTGGGATATAATTTGCTGTCAATGATGGTTCAAAAGCTCAAAAGATGATTTTTTCAAAAACTTTAGGCATATTTCAAGCTAGAAAGAAAGAGTATAAAAGATAATCTATGTGCATGGTGCATTACTGCCCTGCAATTTTCCAATCTGATATGATAAAGCAGCTTCCTTGAGGAACAGGTGGGAATCTGCTCTTCCAGAAAGCACAAAAGAGGAGCCTCTGGAATCAAGAAGGAAATATTACTCTAGCAGACATTTTAGTAATTAGGAACTGAACTGCAGATGTTAACCTATTCTGCCTGCTCTGGGTTAGCTTCACATCAGTCCAGGGTTCCCTGTGTAGAGCTGCCTAGTGAAGAAAATATTATGGAGAGTCTCAAGGGGGCCAGCACATAGCCTTGCTTTAATTTTTAAAATATGCAGCCTACTGCAACATATGTCTTAGTGCTCTTGGTTATTTCAGTGAGTAGAAGGGATCCTTGGAGGAGAGCCATAAGACAAATATATCCCACCAAAGACTGGTTGCTATTGACCCATTAGGGCCCAAGAAGATGATGTTAGAAAGAGTAAGACAGTGGGAAAAAAAAAAAAAAAAAAAAAAAAAGTTGTGTTGGTTGTCACTTTTAGGGAAGCATGCAAAGGCCATATGATATGCTTAATATGTTTATAAGCAATTCTCTGCTGAGAGGAGGAGAAAGAAGATAGAGATTGCTAAGAAACAGGGATAATAAGAAAATATCTTGCTTTTTCTGTTGGTTGACAACATGGAGTAAGTGGATTTATTTCTATCCAGACTATGGCAGAAGGGTCTATTCAGACCTTTCACTTTCCAAACAGTCATAGATACAACATCGTTCTATATTACCATCTATATCTATCTCGATATTTTTGGTGGTATTTTTTAGAAATTGAAAAACCATGTCAGAATTCAAATTTCAGTTACTTCAATTACCTTTTTCAGCATGTTATAATCTCATGCTCTTAGCATTACAGTTCCTCTTTTCATCAGAGGCAGTAGACAGGATATCTCATTTGACTTCAGCCTTGCCTTCCATAATAATACCAATAATACCAGAGCTCAGATTTAGTGACCTTCCCAGTGTGCTACAAGTTTTCTTATATTTTCATCATTATGGTGTTTTAAGAGCAGTTGAAAGCTCAGTTATTAAAAACTTCTATTCTGTGATATCATTTCTTCAAACCCACTATCATAAAGGCTAGCTTTTACTAATAGCTGGATCTTCTAATCTTCCATTCCCCAAATGCAGCTTTTCTCAAATGTTCAAGTTAAATGCTTCAATCATCCAGTCTGTTGGGCTTCCAGAATGGCTCTACTAACTTCTGCTATGTCTCTATAGTCCTGCAGCATCTCACGAGGAGGATCTAATCCCACATGAAATACCAAGCCACATCTCTTCTCACCTTGTTGATCTCATTTATCCATGACCTTTGCCTCTTAGGTGTGAGGCATTAGAAGTCATTCTAACTTATTGTAACTTGAGGTCTTAAAACAAGCAAGCAGTACTGCTCTGCATGACAGGAACACAGGACAAGGAGAGGATCAGGGAAACCCCAGGGGCCTGGTATTGAACAAAATCACAGGAGGAAGAAGAAATGCTGCTCTTTCACTGAGAATAGCATGCCAGTTAGCAGGCCAAGGGCATCAGTAGAGTCCGTTATGTGTTTCTGGGAAGCCTGAAAGAGAAAAGCCTCCATACTCATATTGTAGACGTATTATCAGACATTGATTTTTTTTTTTTTTTTTTTTTTTTTTTTTTTTTTTTTTCCCTGGGAAGAAGGATCACTATCTCTCTTCCACCACTTTGATTACAATGCCAACAAATGCTTAATTATATGCAATGTTTTGTCCCTGGGGTGTTCCCTAAGCTGCAAACATTCATATATTAAACTGAAGAACAGTTACATGGTTGCTGGGCTAATATTTTGTTGGAATTACAATTCTAAGTCCTGCTTTTCATGGTGAAACATGTCAGTGTGCTATATACTTGGCACAAAGCTAGCTCTTTATAAAGCTTTTATTATTATTATTATTTATTTTATTTTTTTTAAGACTAATGTTTGAAAAAAGAGCCAAGATAAATGTAAGTTTCTTTGCTGGCAGCTGTGCAAGATTTTAGATGTGAGTTTTCAGTTGATTTCTACCAGGAACATCTGCCTTGAACTCACTTCAGTCTTACTAAGGCTGTCACCCTTCCGAAAGGAATTCCTGTTTCCTTTCCTTTCACACACATATGCACTGCTTATCAGGGCATCTAGAGGAACAACCAGATCTGTGTGATTAAAAAAAAAAAAAAAGAGAGAAGGCCTGTCACTCATCATATCCCTTGGATTCAACAGAAAGGAAATTCATTTTAGTGAGCATTGAAACCAAACAATAGGAACTCCGCAGCTGGTTTCAGGGGTCTGATGTCAACAACACTAAACACATTTTTATCTCATTTGAGATTTATTGAAAAAGCAGAATGCTTGATAAACAGTGGCTGACATAAACCAAAACAGATTAGCTCAGCAAGTAAAGTGGGATGAGAGGAGAATTGTGCCATACATACTTCGGAATTTATCAGGCAAACCCATTTATTATAAAATATAAACTATTGGAAAAATAATTTCTGCCAACAGTTATACATAGAGTTAGATTTCTTTCTCTTGTATAAGATTTTTAAGTTTAATTATTGACAAAACTGGGAGATCCCATTTTGAGATTTGTTGCATCTAAAGCTATTAAATTTAAAAGCATTTTCATCAATGATTATTCATTTGCTCATTTAACAAACTGATATTCTTTCATACCAAGAGCATTCAAAAGGAAGAAAACAACTATTCTTTGAAGCTTTCAGAAATCACATAGTCAAGGATTAGTTATAAAATATTTGTGCTTGCTTTGTAATAGGCAGTGTGATCCAATTGCTTTTTATATTCTCTACATGGGATCTTCCTGTTTTCTTTAGCTCCCACAGTACTCTTTCTTATCTTCTGTAAGAAATCCAGATGGCTAAGGTTTAGGACAGCCCATACTTGGTGACTAATGCATTAATGCAGAGGATGTTACATTGTCTGAAGAACAAGCAAAAAGTAAGCAATCAAAAGATTGTTTACGCTTCTGTAAAAAGAAAAACAAAACAAAACAAACAAAAAAATAAATAAAAAAAGAAAGAAAAAAAGAATATATATATATATATAAAGAGGAAAGAAAAATATTAAAGCACTTCAGCACAAAGGATTTTCACAAAATCATGCTGTACTAGACATAAGCATGGTCAGCCATTAATCACACGCAGCCCAGACATTGGGCAGTACATGCGACCACTTGTCATTCTGTAGGAGCCCTTATAGATGGAGATGAGTTTGTTTGCTATACCACCTCCAGCCAAGAGGCCTGGAGTCAAGGCAGAGACGCAGCTGTGCACATGGAAGACTGACAGGGATAGAAAGATTTGTGAATTGCTTGGGCTAACTCTTCCCACGGAAGACAAAGGAAGGGGGAGGGGGAAGCAACTTGCTGCCTCTACAAGATCAAAGCAGCAAAGCAAACACAGACTAATGAGCTAAATGAAGTTTATCATCTTATGCTACGTCTGTGTTAATAAATTGTGATGAACAATGTTTCAGAACACTGAGATTTGACCATGCGTATTGACTGTTAAAACAGTTTCTGGCATGGTTTTAACTTAAATGAAATAACATTCTCTGAAATGTAACCATATTTTCTGGCTGCTTTTTAGCATCTGCAGTGTATATGTCTAAGAGAAAATCCATTCATAAAAAGGTGACTAAGATCTCAGGAAAAAATTGTTGGAGATGAAGAATGGCAGAGGAATAAGGATTTTAAGTATCATACTCTTTTATAACTATGGTTACAATAAAGGGATGTTTATATACTTATCAAAGTAAAAATATAATATTAGGATTTACTGATCAAGTCAGCTTGCAAATTTATACTCCACTACATAGTCTAAAATTGGTGAGTGTTGCCAATAAACAGCACTGAAAATTGATTAAAAGATTGATGCTGTGTTGGAAACAGTGGGGACTAGCACAAACAATAAAGAGAAAGAAGAATTATGGCAATTAATATGCCATCTGATGCCTTCCCCTCCGGGAAATTAACATTAAAAGACTTTATGCATGATTTTTCTGAAACTCTCTTTCTTTGTAATTAGCTTTTATGTGGTACCCACTTTAAAGCAGTGTACACCTCAGCCTGTCTGTAGGCTTCCTTCCTTCCTTCCTCCAGTACTAGTCCCTACTCAAAGGTATCAGCAGTCAGTCAGGACATCCACAGAGTGCAATATGTCTGAGAAACAGTAGCCACCACTCTGCCCTACAGTCAATTACTAGAACTCTGCTCTTGATTGGACTAGCAAAAATTAGTCAAGTGTACATGTTACCCGTAAAATTAACATAAATAGAAGAATTTTTTTTCCTGTCATTGACACAGCTAAGACCTTTTAACCATTGCACAATTATCCCCAGACCCATGACAATATGAACTACAATGATCCCGAGTGTAAATGAGTAACCAAGCAGTTTTTGAAAGGCAAAGGATAAGCACATTTATGGATGGACTGCACGCTACAAATCTAGATATGCTATCATACAAATAGCAAACATTCTTCAGCTGCTACCTCATGAGATCAGTTTTACTGCTGAACATGCAGGCAGGCTACCTAAGGACTTTCCGAGCATGACAGTGCATACTGTCACATCTAGCATATTACCATTACAAGGCAAAAAAGGGAGGGCTGTGTTCCAGATAGAAGTATTTGGGATGAGAGAAGAGGTCCGTGAGCACAGTTTGCCATGGTTTACCTCTGCACAGTGCTTGCCACGTTTATGTTTCAGAGCTCACTGTCTCAAAGGTCCAAATTCTTCAGTGTAACTGTAACTGCTCTACAAAACAAAGCAGCCTTCATCTGGTTTATTGAGCTTCTCAAGAATTCGCCTAACGTAAGGCGAAACTCAGGTAATCAACAGTCATGAAAGCCATGCTTATATTTTTTGAACATTTCACATTGACAGAAGGGATGCATCTGAGCCACATGGGATAGAGTCAACACAACTTAATCTCTATCATTTCTTGCAGCTTTCTTCAGGCTGCTCTAGAAGTGTGCTGGAGTGAGATCAAGGTGAGATCAAGGAGGAAGGGTTATGAGTGAGTCACTGGGACCCTTTTACAAAAGAACAGCTTAGATGTGGCATGGAAGGGTTAAGCTCTGACTGCACCACCCAGATCATTCCAGCAGGCTTTCCACCCATAACTACCTTAAGCAAATACTTTTTTCACTTCCAAATGTTTTTACTAGATTTGAGCAACAACTAAAGAACAATATGACAGAGTTAAAATAGAAATAGAAATCCCACACACTCTGCTGCTGGTAGAGATTTTGCATTCATTAGTCAGATTTCTATCCTGTTTGACTCTGTTATTACTATTTTCTTTCATTCTTTTTCCAGCACTGCCTATAGTTATGCCTGATGACAGTTATTGTTTCCATTGTTGCTTTTCTAGTGCAGTGCCCAGAATGGCATGTTGCTTTGCTATATGTAATAAAGTATTAACCAAAAAAAAAAAAAAAAAAAAAAAAAAAGTGCTGCCCACTAAAATAACAACAACATGCCTCAACAACACTGAAAATCTTCCATCCAGGACCTCCAAAGATGTTCCTGCATCTGTAGAAGTATCACATTAATGGCTCTATACATTTCTTTCTTTGATCATTGCAGAGGATGAGAAGGAAAAATGAGAACTACTATGACTATCCTGAAAAGGATAATTCTGTGTTAGATGGCAGAAGTTATTTAACACAGAAGACGAATGGTCTTCCACCACACTGAACACCAACTGAAGTCAATGACTAGTCAGCAGTGGACTCTCCTAGGATTCAAGAACAAGGTAGCTGAGGTCCCTCAGCTCTGTGGTGATGGCCATGTCACCTTCCCATCCTCTCTATCTGACATGCAACGTGAGGCAAGCATGCACTCCTCTGCAGTAGTGCATTTGAGGGTCACAATTACTGAAAAGAACATCAGTGCCACACCAAGAATAGAGCTTCTTTATTTAGATACAACCCTGTCCATCTTTTCCTTGTGGTAGCTGCAAAACAATTTTTACTGCTAGAGCATGAAAATGTTTGTGGCTCCAGAAGCATCAGGAGAGCAAGGTGCAAGGGTGAATAAGCACATCTGCACTAAGTTGCCATTCCTCATGCTCAGAATCTTTCAGGTCTGGTGGGGCCTTCTCCTGACCACCCACCTCCTCCCTGTTGTCCCCCTAGATGGGTGTGCATAAACAAGCCCAAATTTCTAGTCCTTCACAGTATGACCAAATCTTTCAGTGAAGGATATTTTCACCATCATACATTAAACATCCGACTTAAGTGCTTCCACTGATAGTCAGAGTGGTCTATATAGACAACAAAAGGCACTAATCATCACTTATAGCAAGATTTAAAATCTGACCTTTCACTCTTCACTAGCCATTCAGGGAGTCCAAAGCTATCTGCCTAAATTTGGGTGGTGTGAGTGTCTTTAAATGAGATGTTATCATTTTTATGATTGAAATCCAATCCCAAAGCTAGATAATTTAGTGGGACTACTAGGGAAATTATTTTCTAAATCTGGTTTGAACAGTTTGAATGTATGCTTTTTTGCCAGATGATCTCATATAAACCCTCATTATAAGCCCTCTTTATAAAACTTATATTACATCCATGGACAGATTTCCAGACTTAGGCTGTGTGCCTTAATACTTAAACAATTATGTAGAAATGTTGAAGAAAAGCATTTGAAACAAGACAGATGATTAACCTTTTTTTTATTTTTTTTTTTTTTTTTTTTTTTTGTCAGAATCTATTTAAGTTTTTGAGTTCTTGCTCAAGAGTGAGAAGATGAAATTGATAAGAAGGGTCTGGTGCACAAATATTCATTCACACTTCTCTATTTCTAATACACACAGGATAAAGAAACAGTCTTTTAGTTCCTGATTTTGCAAGCTTTCTGCCACTTATCATGTTAGGTCTCATGGCATTTCCATTAGGAAGCCTATCATCATTTCCACAGGAATTTACATAGTCTTTTTGCAAACTGGAGCAATGAGTATGCCACAGCATGCAGGAATCTTTGTATCCAAACCCCCACTAGTGATAGACATTAATATCTTATGATAAATACTGATGATATTATTAGGAGATTGTCTGAATTGACAGGTCTTATGGAGAAGATTATGGACAAAAAATATAAGGACCCTTGATAAACACTCAGAATCTCAATAGGCAATAATCAGAAGTTGTAGCGGCAGAGAGCCAAAGGGGTATACTTACATATAGAAAGACTCAGATGTTCAAATAAACACATATATAGTTAAATTAAAAGAATGTTATAATTCTTCTGATTCAAAGCAGGGACAATGTCAAATGATACCTTTTTGCTTCCCAGTAGCCCATATAGAATGTTTGCTCAGATTTACTTCCAAGTAGACTAAAGTCTTCCAGATTTTCTATCTTCCAAGCAGAACATTGCAGTTTCCAAATACTTGAAAGTTCTTCCTTGGAAACTTCTGTGTTTTGCCAAAATGGCATTTATTAATAGAATATAATGGGAAATTTCCATCATAGCCTCTTATACACTGAAACTCAGCATTTGAAATAAAATAGCTCAAAAGTGCACCCATGTAGCAGTGACAAGAGCTATGTATGAAACTATTCCCTTTGGCTCCTGTTGAGTCAGTGCTTGCTGACTGCTTTCAAGAACCTTTCTGCCCCCAGGCTCACCTGTCAGGGAAAAAGTTAACTTTTCTGCTGTCATACCAAATGAAAGGGAAGAACATTACCCTGTTCAACTCTGGTTCCAGTGGCAAGTAGGGATAGTGAGATGAGTTAACTTGTTCAGTCCTTATTTATCACTCCCCTTTCCCAAATAGTCCAAACTGTTAAATTGTAATATATTTTATATTCTCAACTCAATATCCAAATATTTTATTTGTTTTCAGTCACAAACAAGATCTTTAATGGTGATAAGCTGTTTTATCAGCTCAATTTCTGATCAATTCTCTGTCAAAAGAGAAAATCAAGTTTCCAGAATTACAGGAATAGAATAATGTGCCATCTTATAAATCCATAGCGTGCCAGAAACTTGACAGGCAGCAAAATCTGTTCATGCAGGGAATAATAATAATAATAACAAAAATTATATTAATAATATGGACAAAAAAAAAAAAAAAAGACAACTAGAAAAGCTCCAGCAGCTTCAGATTGGGGCTGATTAGGGAGACTAAACTCTTCAGCTTGGAAAAGAGAAGGTGGGTGTGGGAAGGGTTGTAAAGTGGAAAATGTGACAGAAGCCTATAAAACTATTAGAAAGGGGAAGAGGAGTGTGATAGTTCCTTAACTTCTCCAGTACAAAACGTGTGTATGGAATTAAGTAAGAAGTGGTAGGTTCGTAATAAACAAGGGATTCTTCAGTAACACAATTAAACAGTGGAGCCTCATGGTATAGGACCTTGTAGGTATCAGATGCTTGCATGGGTTCAGAAGGAACTCGGCTAAGTTAAAGGAAGGAAAATGATGTCTAGGTGGCCTTCACACATGGGAACAATGCTCCTGTTGGATCCTGGGAATACTTAGTCATGGACTGCTTGAGCCTGGAAGACTCTCTTCATTAAGAGTCGTTATGCATTTTGCCTGTTGTTACATGTTGGTTGGTACCAGACAGCAGCCACTTGCAGAGACAAGATAGGAGAACAGATTGACCTCCATACATGTCCTGTCATGTTATATGGACAACTTTCATTTTTCTTCCAGATTGGTACAAAAGAAAAGTTCGTGCTAAAAAGTAACAGGACAAAGAATGTACATGGCTACCCCCTCTCAAATCTTTCACCACAGGTATGGTGAAAATTTGTATGACTACAGAGTTGACACCTACAAAACGTACTGGCATGCATTCCAAATCTTCCACAGGGAAGCCTCTAGTTCACTGATACTTACCATTATCCTCACAAGTATCATATAAGTGAATACTTATGGGGTATATTTCTGTTGTTATTCAACAGTCCTGCAGCCTCTCAACAGTCCTGCTCCCAGTCCTGCAGCCTCTCAACATTCATCTGTTCCTTTAGGAACAACATGAACAAAATACAGTGGGCTGTCTCAAAAAGGGAAAAGGTTGTCTGTCCAGAAAGTCCTCTACCATCTTTCAGCTTACAATGTTTTCTACACATTACTTAACAACAAACAATCCAGAAAGTGAACTTTGTTCGGTATTATCACACTGGAGTTCTTCCATCTGCAGCCAAAGCAAGCGTTAGTATCACAAAGGCTGACTACATATTGATTTTGCAAGAGACTACACATCACTTCAGAGAGCACCAATGACAGCTTTGGCTATCAACACACCTCACTTTCCAACAAAGTTGGCAATCAAACCTTACTCACATTTCAGCTGAAGGTTTTCTATGTTTCTGATAATTTCTTATTAACCAGTTAATCTCTGGATGCCACGTATCTGAGATAAAGAGGTCACTTTAACACAACTACTTTTTTTTTTTTTCTTTCACAAGAATATTGCTGAGTCACTTGTGCCCCTCTGAGAGAAAAAAAAAAAAAAAATGAAACCCATATTTATGTTTTTGCAATGACACTTCTTATTACATAGCTGATGGAGGAAAGCAATTTTCTTCCCCACACTTATTTGCCTACAACTGAAAAACATTAAATGTTCAGGCTGTAGTAATTATCATATTCATTAAAAGAATCCCTCTTAACTTGGCCATGCTGGGATTTTCTGTGTTCTGTTGTCCCTAATAACTATGCTTGCTGACATTCATTGCAAAAATTTCACTGAACAAGACACAAACACACGCCACTCTTGGTCTGGGGCTGTATCCATCTTTCTGCTCTGCATTTCCATACTTCCTACAAGAACTTGGATGGCAGTCCATGACAGAATTAAAATTTATTTGTTATTGTGATACAGGATAAACACAGCTCATGAGCCTAAGCAGCAAAAATAAATAAATAAATAAATAATCAGTATTTTTGACTACAAAACCAGCTTCTTCCACAATAATACAGGTAATTTAGGTAATAGTTTTTAATTCTTGCTCTTTCATATTTAATGTGTGCCTTCTTTCCTTAGCTGTACAGACTAGGCATCAGAACAGCATAAGGATAACATAATTTTAGGAATCTGAGTGCCTCGGAAAATTTAATGTTGCCAGACGACCCTCGGTGCTTGGTCAGGTTACAGATTATTAAACTGTCCTTAGAATTTCCCCAACCTGAGTTAATTGTGGCTAAAGTTTATCTCTCATTTCCTGCCCTGTCCCCCTCACAAAGCCCAGCTCCTAGTTATATTGTCCAGCACTGAAGTCAAGCCTGAGTGTGTCACAGCTTGGGAATTCTGGGGAAGCTGCTGTCCCATCCTTGAGGCTGACAGTTTCCCCTGTCTTCCCTTCTCAAGTCTTGCATGAATTGATTGAATCTCAATATTGTTTGTCAAAATGCTGTGAGCCTCTTAGAGGCAGCTTTACTAGCCAAGACCAGATCCATTTTAGTGTGGTAAAAAAATGGTAGAAGATTCCAGACTATTGTATGTTGTAACCAAAATGCTTTAGTTGCACTCTGTTTTATTCACCAGAAAATGTGTCTATTATTCTGTCACTTTCCAATTTTGCTTTTGTGATGGTATAAGTGTAGTGGTTTAACCCAGCAGGCAAGTAAGCATCACACAGCCATTCACTCTCTCTTCCTGTCTTCCTGCACTGGGTTGAAGGAAACAATCAGGAAAAAAAAAAAAAAAAAAAAAAAAAAAAAAGGTAAAGCTCATGGTTTGAGATAAGGACAATCTAATGCAATAGAAAAGGAAGGGAAAATAATAATAATACTGATAAAATAATTTACTTAACAAGTGATGCACAATACAATTGCTCACCATATACCAACTGATGCCCAGCCTGTCCCCGATCAGCATCCCCATACACCCCAGTTTATTGTTCAACATGATACCTTAAGTTATAGGACATCCCTCTGGCCAGCCTGGGCCAGCTGTCCTGGCTGTGTCCCCTCCCAGCTCCTGCTGCACCCCAGCCTCCTTGCTGGCAGTGTAGTAGGAGAAGCTGAAAATCCTGGGCTCTGTGCAAGCACAGCTCTGTGACAGCTAAAATATTGGTGTGCTATCAACATTATTCTCATCCTAAATCCAAAACACAACACCATGCCAGCTATCAGGAAGAAAATTAACTCTATCCCAGCTGAAACCAGGACAATAAGTTAAAGTCTTCACTGAGATTTTTATTAATATCTATTGTCTGCCAGCTGCCCCTGAGAACATATTAGCCTTTTCAACACGGCCGCTTTAGCTTTTTGGCACCCCTTTCAAAGTGTCATCTCTGCACTAAGCCGTGTTGCAAACAATGAAAGGCTGTCTGTCAGTTCATAAACATTTCAGTTTCATAGCAGAAAAACTGTTTTATATTCCTTTACCGAATGGAACTTGAACCCAGTAAATCTGCTATTCAGTTAGAGCATATCGCAGAGTGCATGCTCCACTGGAAGGGAAGACAGATGACTGTCAGCACCGAGAATTTACCACTGCCTACCCTAGCCAGGCATAGCCTTCCCCTATAAACTCAGCTCTGCTGTCACATCACACCACATTTGGCATCCTTAGAAATCTAAACCCAGATCCACAGCCTGCTTTGTTCCTAGATCATCTGCTAAGCAACTTTGAACGGAGGATGCTTTGCATGCGCTCCAGTTTAACATGTTTAAAATACAGACTGTCTTATCTGAGGTCCGCACAGGCAGAGTGTATTAAGTCCTGCAGCCCAGTGACTACATGCAGGCCCAAGCACACAACTTCCATTATGCTGAATTAAACTCTCAGTGGACACTGTATAGAGAGAGAAGTAACACAAGATGAGTAAGTAATAAAGCAAAGAGCTTCCAGATTCATTAAATTAAATTTGTGAGTCTAGGCTGGGATTTTTCAAAGGTGCTCAAGAGAACTGGGCATCTGAGTCCACTTAAAATTCAATGCAACTAGAAACCTAACTCATAGAGTCTGTTTTAAAGACTCCAGCATCCATAGGTTTGTTCTTATGAAAAGTAACTTCCCCCATGTCATTTTTGACTGGTATTTGAATAATAATATTCTTAGATTCTTCATTCTCTAGTAAAAGGAGACTGCCCCTCGCCTGCCCCTTCGCCCCCCCCC
>NW_023305561.1:0-9941 GCF_011077185.1 Oxyura jamaicensis
CCTTCCTTCCTTCCTCCCTCCCTCCCTCCCTCCCTCCCTCCCTCCCTTCCTGCCTTCCTGCCTTCCTGCCTTCCTGCCTTCCTTCCTCCCTCCCTCCCTCCCTCCCTCCCTCCCTCTTTCTTCCTTCCTTCCCAAGCTGCAGGCTGAACTAAAGGGAAGTTTTTTTATCAGAACTTGAAATTCTTCATGGATGGTGAAAGCAAAACCATTTAATTCTGAGCTTCTCTCTATATTCTTTATGTGCTCAGAGGGTGACAACATCCCTCACAACCTTTTTGGAAAGAATGTCATATGGGTGTTGGTAGAATACAGTTTTAGAAGATGTCCTACAACAACCAGCATTTGCAAAACCTTGTACTGGATTTTCAGAAAAAATGGTTGTATTAAACTTGAATTTACAGCAGTTCAATCAACTGGATTACAGCAGTGATATTGAGACATCAAATGAATAAATAAATAAATAAATAAATGCTTTTACTTATGGTAATAATAATAATAATAACATAAAAGAATAAACACATTCCCTCTTACCTAAACAGCAACAACAATAATAATATAATGTTTTTATTATATAATAATAATATTAATATATATATTATTATTATAATTATTATTATTATTTAGGTAAGAGGGAACATGTTTATTCTTTTATATTTCTTTAAGATATTCTCCTGGACAAAGTTCTGTTCACCCTGTATAATTGCGTCAGGATTGTAGCCAATGATTAGAATTAATTCTTGCCAACTTCAACATTTGTTAGTTCTAGAATTCCTCTCTCGTCATTAGAAAATATAGGTATCTCTAAAGTGCCACTTAGTTCATATATAGTTTAAATCAATTATTGAAGGTGCCTCATTCTATCTATTGACTAGAAGGGGAGCTAACCCTGTCTAGCTCCCAATTTAGGCACCTCAATTAATTGCCTAAAGTAAGCTCGGATAAATCTAGGCCAAAGCAGATCCTGCAAGGTCACTCAGCATGTTAGTGACAGAGCTGGGATTTAGCTCACATGGGTCCTAGTCTGAGGTAAATATTATTACAAGACAGTCCTTCCTCCAGGTAATTAATTCTCATTTTGAAGGCTTCAGCTGAGGTAGTGGGACAGAGACACTATTTGTCCTGTGGAATTATTCATATAACTATTCATAAATATACTAGAAATAAGCTATATAAGCTATGCCTTTTTTTTTTTTTTTTTTTTTTTTATTTCTCTATGTGTGTGTGTGTGAGTGTGTACTGATCTGAGAATATAAAAATGTGTATTTTTTTTTCACATGGGTGTGTCTGAACAGCTTCTAATCCACATGCAATATTGCCTTTATAGTTTGTTTTGATTTTATAAGACTTATTTTTTTGCACTAATGGTGAAAACTTTTCTTTCTTTTTGACTTTTTTTTTCTATCACTCTCTACCTTTTTTTTTTTTCTTTTTTTTTTTTTAACAACAGGCACATCTGTCCTATGGATGAATTTATTTCCTCAATCTCATGGTGCAATATTGCATTTCAGTTGTCACTTTTGATTTATCGTTACTTTAAACATTAAATCTTCTTTTGCATTTTTATTGGTTTCATTAAAAACATTCTGCTCGTCTTTTCATTTATAACCTATATCAAGGGGAAAAAAAAAAAAAAAAAAAAAAAAGAGAGAAGAAAAAAACATCCCAGCTTCTGCCTCTCTGCTTTCCCCTCCTCTGACATATTCAGGATGTTCTCTTTCAATTTCACAAATTTTTCCAGGTGATAGAGTCAAAGTAACCCACTAGCCACATGTGAATAAAATTAAATAAATTTGAATCTCAGATCTTTTGTTACAAACAGAGTTTGTAAAAACATTTATTAAATCTAATAACTTTTGTGTTTAATGAGGCACAGAGCATATGTCAGAAGTATGGTGTCCAAAAGGCAGAAGCACTGAGTAGTTTATCTGGCAAATGTGTTACACAAGGTTTGACCCTTAAATTGAGCACTGGGAGAGATAAATAGGGTAATCAAAAGCACTCTCTTACAGTCACATGAACTTGGAGCCATCTGGTCAAGGCAAAAATAAATCAGTAATGCAACTGGAAATTATCTGTAAAGACCTTTGGGGATTGGTTGAAGTATTACTACACTCTCTTTCATATCAGAGAATAAGGTTGGGGGGTGCCCGCCCTCGGGGGGGCCCGGCAAGAGACTGATCAAGAAATCAAGAAGATTCTCTCCCTATTTAACTGGAAGGAAAGGTTTTGATCCCACAACATGGTCTACAATTCCAGCAAAATAACATTTTTCATTCTTATTTTTTGTTTTTAATTTTTGGTCATCAGTTTGGAGGGATAAAGGCATAAGAAATTGTTTTGTTTTGTTTTAGATTTTTTTTTTTTCACTAAAAATGCTGAATTTTTGAAAAGAAAATAGTTCTTGGGATCTTCCTGAATTTGATTAGATCAATAAATCAGTAAATAAATAAAATGAAAAACTGAAGGAAAGGTATCAGAAATCTCTAGTGAATGTGAATGCTTTCTGAAATGAGTGAAAGGTTTTGTGACTATCCCCTTGAAAGCATACCTTCACTAATATATAAAAAGTAGTATTCTAATTCTTGTTACACAGTCTGGTGACTGAATTTTTGTTTCCATCACCACAAATGCTTGGAAATATCAGTAGTTATCAAAATTTGACATCAGGTCCTAGACTTCCAGGATTTTGCATAGTTTAATACTTCAGCAAGGTTGTACTGCTGGAGAGGAAATATCTTCTAGGACTTTTTAATCAACCCTTTTAATCAGAAAGTAAATTATTTCTTAAAAGGGGTAACTGGGTTATCCTCAGTCCCATTAGGTCAGGTATTGATAACAGTATGGACACACCACCCTGGAGCTCATATCAGTCTTCCATCCTGTACAGGTTTTGTGAGTCTCACTGAACTCCTCACCACCTCACTGCATCACTTTGGCAGATATGTTTAAAGCTGTTATGGCTACACTGGCTGTGGCCTCTAAGGTGCAGATATCTTCTGAAAAACGGCTTATGTCTTGGTTTCCATTTCTTTTCCATGGTGGCCTAGTGTTAGTAGCTCAACTACTATTGTTCTTGTGCCATTTTGCTATGTATACTGCAGTTTCTTTGGATGGGGGTGTCTCAGACTTCTCAAACTTTTTTCTGCATGGACCCTAGGAAGATGAGGCCTTTGTCTCCTGTGGATCTTAAATATTACAACTGTTGAAAGAAAACTGAAAAATAAAGTAAAGCCTATGACCATATAATGAATCATATATCCTTCCTTCACATTTAATGAACACCAGCTTCTGCTGGGGATATTCTTTCCATTACTTTGCAATACTTTATTCTTCTGAATAAGCGTATTATATGAAGATTGGAACATTAGTATTAATTACACCAAATGCTAGTGTAAATCCTAATGAAAAAACATACGTTTCTCACACAGCCTGTATTCCCTGGAGAAATCTTGAAAATACTGACTTTGCAGTGTTTGTTGTGTGACTAATTGCATCAATAAAATAAAATTCCTTAATAAGTATCATTTTTTATACTTATATGTGTGCATGTGTGTGTATGCATGTATATATGCATGTTCAGATAAAACAAAAAGATTTGCTGAGGCTAAATTAGAGATCATGTTTACAAAGAGCTTGCCTCTTTCATCCTGATGCTTTTGTCTTGATTATCTCTGGATTTTCTCTCTCCCTCCTCCCATCCCCTTTCTCTTTTTGCAATAAAACATGTGTTTGATCTCTGTGTAAATAAACCAAGCATCAGGAAATAACTAATGGATCCATCATGGGACCTTGAAAATAAAGTTGAAAAAATTGCTTACATTCACTCAGAGGGTCTGTGCATTTTGCTGCTGAAGGTTATGGTAATTTAGCTGGTGATAGACAAAACTTCATAGGTTATAGCTGGAGATTTTCACAGGCACAAAGGGTAGAGAGGTACCCTGTTCTCTCTGACTGTCAAAAGGGGTTGAGTGCCTAACTTCCATTTGTGACTTCGAAATTCACTCCATAGATTTAAGGTCTGGAGGAACTATAATATTCAGTTTGCCCTGATCTGCTGCATAAAACCGGCCAGAGGTTTTCACATAATACCCATGTAGACGACAAATACTGTGGTGGAGCAAGAGAACCTAGAGTGCTGCTTCATGGTGCTTCATGGTCTTGGTAATTAGAAAACAAGCATGGTAAATGTATCTTCTTTCTTCACCCCACCCCTGGCCCAAATACTGAAGTGTTTGCACTAACAAGTTGTGTTGGGTCTGTCTGGGATGGAGTCACCTTTCCCTGCAGCAGCCCACACAGTGCTGTGCTCTGCACTCGTAGCTGGAACAGCACTGGTATCACTCCAGTGTTGTGTCTATTGCTGCATAATGTTGGCACAACATCAGGACTCCCACCAAGCCCCCAAGAGCCAGCAGGCTGGGGGTGGGCAATTGATGGGGAGGGGACATCACCAGGGCAGCTGACCTAAACCAACCAAAGGGATATTCCATAACACCTGATGTCACACTCAGCAATAAATGGGGGCCTCTCATGGGGGCGGGTCTCTCCTGAACAACCAGTATGCGTTTTGAGGTCCTGCTTCCCGGGACGTGGCCAAACATCGCTCGTTGATGGGAAGTAGAGAATAACTTTTTTTTTTTCCTTTCTCTCTGTGCTTCCGCGCGGCCTTGTTGTTTCTTTTGTTTCTTTTTTCTCCCCATTCCCCTTCCCTTTAATTAAATCATTCTCATCTCAAACCTCGAGCTCTTTGTGTTGTCTTTTCTCCCCCGTCTTCTTTGAGGAGGGGAGGAGTAAGAGAGCGATTGTGGTGGAGCTCGGCTGCTGACTCGAGTAAAACCATCACACAAGTGAATTCACTTTCATAGACCAGGTCACAATATCTAACAGCAAAATATCTCCATACTTATTTAGCTCACCTCATTTTGAATAATGTATGTGGAGGTAAAAAGATCCATGTAGGTTGGTTGAAAAGTCAACCAACAGATCCATCTGTTTTTTTTTTTTTTTTTTTTTTTTTAATTTGTTCCATGTGAATGGATGAAGTGCCGAGAGTCACCAAGAATCATAACTCTGAATGTGTACAACAAAGAATTATAAAATAATATATTCTAGTTTGGTAGTCAGATTTCCAGAGAATGATGAAGAGGACAAAAAAGTGCTTTCAAATGTTGAGTTCATTTTGGATGAGTAGTGCATGCAAAGCAAAATAGTAGTCTGGCTACAATATCATATCTCTGTTATCATCATTGTATAAAATTACCCATATGTGGTGGTTTTACTGTGCTAGGCAGCTGAACACCATAATCGCTCTCTCGCTCCCCCTCCTCGGATGAGGAGGGGAAGAAGTAAAGGAAAAAACAACTCATGGGTTGAGATAAGGATAATTTGAGGAAAAATATATATATATATTAAGGAAATATTATTATTAATGAAACAATTTAACTACAGGGAAAAAGGGAAAGGGGGAAAGGGAGGGGGAAAGGAAAGGAAATAACAAAACAACGAATGGCTATGTGGAAGTGCAGAGGAAAGAAATTACTCTCTACTTCCCACAAATGAGCATTGCTTGACCACGTCCTTGAAGCAGGGCCTCAACGCATGTAGCCAGTGTCTGGGAGGAGGACAGACATTTTCACAATGAGAGCCCACCCCTCCCCTCTTCTTCCTTTTTCCACCTTTTATTGCTGAGTGTGACATCATATGGTATAGAATGTCGCTTAGGTTGGTTTAGGTCAGCTGCCCTGGTGATGTTTCTTTCTCACTCTTTTGCCCACCCCCTAGGGGGGTCAGAGAGAGTCCTGATGCTGTGCCAGCACTGCTCAGCAGCAGACACAACACCGGTGTGATACCACTGCTGTTCTAGCTACAAGTGCAGAGCACAGCACTGTATGGCCTGCTGCTGCAGGGAAAGTTAACATCCCAGCCAGAACCAGTACACTATATACTTAGAAAAAAATATATTTTCTGACAGGTCAGATGATTTATGTATCCATCTATCTGTTTATCTACTATGACACTGATAGGTTTCATTACGTATACACATTACTGTTAGAATATGATTTTAAAATTTATTTCTGTGTTCCACAATTTCCCTGTTTTATTTGGTATACTCAAAGGCATCTTTCTTTTGCTTCATTAGAAAATAATTTCTGGAAAGGTACCAGTGCCTAAGACAAAGAGTAATACTGTTCAGCATGAAAATGAGGAAGAGCAAAAGAAGTTGATATGTGTTAAAGGATTCAGGACTTGAAAATATACCCCAGGGTGAAATAAATATTACAGTACACAATAATATCCTTGCTTTGCCTTGATGTGCATTACAGTAATATTATGAATTCCTCTGTATAGTTCTGTAGTCCTTAGAGAATCCTGCCATGGACAGGTTCCCATAGGTCTTGACACACTTGGAACAGACAATTTCTGTCTTGGGGATGGGTGGGAAAGAAAACAGAGTATCATGAACATCTTTCAGTAACTCTGACAAAACAAAACAAACAAACAAACAAACAACAACAACAAAAACCTGTACACCTAGGAGGACAATGAAGATCTTTTAAACTCTATCATATTGATTAGATTACTTTTGATATTTTACCCATGAGGCTGTTCTTCAGACCATCAAGCATATGCAAAAGATGCATGAAATAAGTTTTCAAAGACAGAAATATGCCCAAACATCAGACTAGCTGTTGATACAGTTGTCTTGTCTAATGATAGCTAATGAATTCTGCAAGTCAATGCAGGAGGGCTGGGGGATGGTAAAGGGAAGAGAATAAGTCGTTATAAGAAGGAAGGACTTTCATGGGAGCAATATGTCTTACAATCTAATTGCTCTGTGTTTTATAGAACTTGATCATTAGGGTATCCTGCTTACGGTACCACAGAGATGTAACAGTGAAATAAAGCAAGAGGCTATTAAACAGAAAGTTTAAATATAGCTACAGGGACAGATACTTCATGACAACTTGACAGATGTCTTGGAGTGATCACTGGTTCCTTCATCACTAATTACAAAATCATTTGTCTTAAGGAAAGGACAAAAGAGAAGTAATTATAAAAAACATGATTCTTAGGGGATAAAAAAGATAACATCAGTTTAAAACATTGAAGTGATCATAACCATTTAGAATCATTATTAGTTTGCTTGAGCCAATGACAGTTTGGTTTTTGAAGCCAGTGGGAACAGAGCTTCCTATGCTGAAGAGAAGAAAACATGCAATTTCTTGTTATGCTAAACTTATCCTCAGACTCCAGAGATTTCTTTGATGAACAGTTCATTAAAATTTCCGACCGCAGATGAATTTGAGCTAAAATACACAAATGTTTTAATTATACATTCCTTTTTAATTACACTAATGACTTGTAATGTGTTTATGTTGGTTTAGAGTTTAATTTCTTCTCTTAGATTAGGTGGTTGACTTAAGGATTGTGCTTTTCAGTAAAATACCATGATTCATCAATGTTTGATCATGAGTTAATCCAAAAATATTAAACCATTGTAATCCTTGGAGGAATAGGAATGCACACACATATACAAGAACAATTGCATTTTCCTTTCCTATGCTTAGGGGCAGCTGAACCTTTGCAGTGTTGCATAGGAAAGCATGAGTGTCAGGAGACAGAATCAACTTGTAGCTGTGCTCAGAAATCTGCTGCTGTTAAGATTGCAGTTGGGAGAGGCAGAGGGATGAAACAAACAAACAAACAAACAAACAAACAATAATAGTAATAATAATAATAATAATAATAATAATAATAATAATAATAAATTGCTGTACCTGGGTGCAGCAAGCTAGCAAACTTTACAGGATAATCAGTGCTCAATAGGAAAGTCATCAGAGTGAGGAAAGTTTCCCCTTTTACTTTATTCCAGGAAACTTAATCACAGTTTTTTTTCACCTCGGTTGGTCTCCACATTATTTTCATAGTACAAGAATTACCTATAGCTGTGAATCCAGGTGACTTTTTTTTTTTTTTTTTTTTTTTTTAAAAGCAGTATAGCTACACGTTATGCTAAGAGATGTAATCTAAACTCATTGTGTGGGCTTCATCTAATCATTGGAACTGCATGGCACAGCCAGAGAATGATTCCCATCTATTTTAGATCTCTGTATAAGACCAGATTAATTTGTTGTGGACATGCATTTTATCTCACATGACTATAGAAGGTGACTAAGTGACTAGTTTAGCCAGTGCACTGCCCACATGTGGATCACTAAATGTAGGTAAAAACATAAAAAATAAAAAATCATAGTTTCATCTGTTATTGATGAAATGAAATGCCTACCAATGGGGCTAAAACTGAACATTTTTATAGGCACCAGGGACAAAAAAAATGTATCAGAAATATATAACTTGAGTTACAACTTTGGTACTGAATAAATACGTAATACAAGTGGAAAATGGCATGACTGGATCCTTATAGGTCCAGGTTCACTGTGTGTGGTCCTGGAGCATAGTGTTGTGCACTTTTAAAGACCATCACCCTTTCATACCTAACTTCTCATTTTACTTATTTCTCATTCCTCACTTGTCCATTACTTTTCCATTACACAACTCTTCCATGTCCTATCTACAGCCAGTCCTTGCATGACTGTGGCTTAGCTGTTTATGAAACTTCATGAGGTTGGGATATTCAAGGAAGTCCATCATAAGGCTTAGGAGGGATATGAAAACAAAAAAACAAACAAACAAAACAAACAAACAAGCAAAAACTTTCCAGAAATAATAATAATAAAAAAAAAGAGCAGGAAAGGTACAGAAAGTGCTGACTGCAATTCTGCAATTATGGTAATTATGGTCAAGGGTTTGAACTTCATCAGTAGGATACTGAGTAAGGATGTGGAGAAAACATGGAGCATGAACAAGCCTACTTAGAAAATATGGCTTGAAAAATGGAAAATACATATATCTCTACAATTGTCACTGGTTAGTCATAGAATCATAGGGACTTCAAATGACTTCCAAGATCAAGTCCAGCCATTAACCTAGCATTGTCAAGTCAAGGTTTATGGGAAGCCCAGACCATGTTTAACTTCAGTGACAATTGTTTAAATTCACTGAGTTTTTAAAACTCACTCATAATTTATATCACTTTGCCAATACTTTTTAACCTCTCCTGAAATCTCAGTGAAGGACTATGGCCAGAGGTCTTTTTGTTCTGTAACACCAGGAGTGGATAATTACCCATACCAAACCGAAATCCCCAGAGTTAGGTATTAGTTGGGTGCACAGGCTCAGAAGTCTTTGACATCTCAGATATCAAAACATCCTCATATAAAGCATTGACAAGAGGCATTTATTGCTGTTGGGAACTTCTTTTAAATAGGTCTGCCTCATTATCCTCTTTCAAATCCTCCATTATTCTTCATCCTTGACTTCAAAGCCAATAAATAAATAATCATTACACACAATAAATAAACAGTCACATTGCTCAAGAGCTGCAACAGTATTTCCCATTGTGGAAATTGTTATTCTCCCATTATTCCCTTACACTTGCTTGACTCTTTGCTATCTTAAAATGTCTTTGAGAAAATGAACATTTTCTTTTTTTTGTGGACATACAGTCCTCATGGTGATGTAAATCTTGCCCATGTCTGTTAATCATAACTGTTTCATTTGGATAATAAAGGCATAGTCAAATGCAGGATGGGTACATTTCTAACCCCTTTGATGATGATCTTTCAAAATCAAGCAGTGGTTCTGAGCAGCAGGGAAAGATGCTATCACCTCATTTTCCTAACTCACATTTATTAGACAGTAGAAGGGAATATAAAAGTGATATAGAAGACACTGAAAAGGAAAGAAGGAAGAAAGGAAGGAGGAAAGGAAGAAAGGAGGGAAGGAAGGAAGGAAGGAAGGAAGGAAGGAAGGAAGGAAGGAAGGAAGGAAGGAAGGAAGGAAGGAAGGAAGGAAGGAAGGAAGGAAGGAAGGAAGGAAGG
>NW_023305562.1:0-1600 GCF_011077185.1 Oxyura jamaicensis
TAGCCAAGAGAAGCTGTGGATGCCCCATCCCTGGAGGTGTTCAGTGCTAGGCTGATGGGGTCTTGGCCAACCTGATCTAGTGGGTGGCATCCATGCCCATGGCAGGGGGTTTGAAGTTGAATGATCTTTAAGGTCTCTTCAAAATTAAGCCATTCTATGATTCTGTGATTTCTATTTTAAACAAAAGAAAAGGTCACTCCTTAGTTCTGTCTCCCCGGGGGTGTTTTCATAACTTGAAGTTGATAGATAACTAGTTGCATCCAGTCATCTGAAGCTTCTCTGTCTTAGATTTTCAAGATTTTTTAGTGAACCTAGGAATGGCATACTATACACATCAACATACTATTTTAACACTTGTCAGTTTCATCCACTTCAGTAGAATTACCTCTCTCTTAAGCCAAATATTTTTTCACTTTTGCAGTCAGTGCTGGAACAAGGATGTTTTATCTTGTTCATTTAGCTAGTTTTATACACATTAAGTCCAGGGATTAATTACCACTGCATTTGTCACTTCCTTTTCCAGCATGTCACCGATTTTGGCAAGCATTTCAACACTCAGCATTTTTCCCTGTATGTTAAGATTGTAGTCTATCCTATAGAAGAAAATGAAAACTTCAGTGGGGCATAAAGATCTTCATGTCCCTGTTCAGGTGCATTTATGGTGCAATGACCACATGGACATCAGGATTCTATAAGGATCCATAACTTCTACTTCTTTATTGATGACAATAACTTCAACAACTTATTGAGGACATAATTTCAGCTCTCATATTGAGAACAGGCTCCCTTCTTATACCCTTCGTTCTACAGCAGTACTTTTCCACTAACTATTCATTGGTCAACAACTTTGCCTGGCAACAGCAAACACCCTTAAACTTCCATGTCTTAACAGCTGGAGAACAGCAAGACATCTCCTGAATCACCTTTCTTTGTTCCTTCCAAACTCTTTACATTCCTCATGCCCTAATCCTTAAGAGTCTGATGTTATCACCAACCATGGGGCTTGTTGATCCCCATGGCCACACTCCCACATTTAAGAATACCTTTTCAAAATGCAGCACCAGTCCTGTAGCGTCCACTCAGAGTTCTGAAATCAATGAATCTTGTGCCTGAGTGAAATACACCAAAATAAGGCCTTGCAAAATGAATATAAATCGAATACCCTGTTTAAGTTTGTTCTGAAGATGTTTATTGTAGGTACAGCCAGTCCATAGATGTGGTTCTAATTGTAGAAATAAATAAATAAATAAATAAATAAGTTTGAAGTATGTCTCTGAAAACCTTTATACAAATAGAAACCAATTAAGCTTCTGGTAGTAAGTCTACAGCCAGGCATTTTGCCATAAACCGTCATATTCATTGTGACCACTAGGGACACATGGCACATCAATTGACAGAAGTAGTTCGGGCATGGTGCTCTGACTTGCTCTACTGCTAGACGCACACAGACTCTGCTTGTAGCAAGGTAACCGTGGCAGTCTGATAATTTGGGAAGGCCTGACACCATACAAAAGAGCACAGAAAAGTGCATAATAAAGATTACACAAATCAAAAAGTAAAGCTATTTTAAAACTGGGGGGAAGCAAACAAAAACAAATAA
>NW_023305562.1:1700-9661 GCF_011077185.1 Oxyura jamaicensis
CTGGGGGGAAGCAAACAAAAACAAATAAACAAAAAAGACAAGGTATTCATTTTCAGTGGAGAAAAAAAAAAAAAAAAAAAAAAAAGTGTTCAGTTTTAGTACATTTTAAGGTTCTTTAATGGATTATTTCATAGTTTCCTTTAAAAATGATAACACAAATACATGTGGCCAAGGTATGTGAACCCTGGATTATGTAACATCCATGAGCAGAAAAATACTGGGTAAATGCATTATTGAAATTAGAAATGAGAATCTATATCGCAGCTGATTCAGCATTGCCATGTTATTCATCCTTCATGAGAGTTATCTGACAGCAAAGACTCCTCTCTTCCACAGGCTCTTTCTTCCACAGACATTGTTCATATTCTCTAGATTATTTCTGGATGTCACCTGATTCTTGTGAGGCATTACCTTCTGATGCCAGTGAATCATTATTTTGCTATCCCAAGCTCATATGAAATACAGATACACAGTATCATGTTGAAATATTTCCTAAAGAACAGCTCACAAATGCTGAGAAAATGTATATTTTTTCCCGTAAATTGTAAAATTCAGAGAGGGTTATTTTGTAAATTGTAAAATTCAGTTGTAAAATTGTAAAATTCAATTGTAAAATTGTAAAATTCAATTGTAAAAATTGTAAATTGTAAAATTCAGAGAGGGTTATTTTTCTGTGTCCTCACAATTGTGTTTTACTTAAAGAAACATGAATTTATTACCTGCAAAACTACCAGCTAGAGACAAGAGAGTGTTACATTAGTGATGTGAAGTTTGGCAATTCTGCCAAAGTGCCATGATAATCACAACCACCTGTTATTTTGCCTGGAGATTTAAATGAGCCAAAAGCCTTAGCCATGCCAGGTGACACATTCATTCTGAGCTAAGAGCGGAAGTCTAATATAGAGGATTCCTATAAACTTTATTTGGCTCCTTAAGGGAGAACAAACAAAACAGAGAAATAAGCAAAATATATTAATAAATAAAGCTCTCCTACACAACAGAAAAGTCTGGATATGCTATAGGAAGCCTTAAAAGTATGTCCAATATAAATTAATAAGAAGCTGGCATAAACACTGTGAAATTTTACTACAGCTAGTCAAATGCATGCAAAAATTACTTAGGAACACCAAAGACTGTGACAGATACTTGGGAGGGTACAAGACATGATTCTTTAAATTATCAGTCAAAAATTATCCTTTAAAATGCTGGTTGATTGATTATTTGAAAACCAAAATTAAAAAAAAAAAAAAAAAAAAAAAGGCAAGACATGTAAATTACAAATGCTTATGCATATTCTAAAAACAGGCAGAATTTTGTGTGTCATAATAAGCACAGATTAAAAGTAACTTGACAAGCTGCAATAAGTGACTGTCATGGATAACCTAATAAATAGAGAGAATAAAAGTAAATGAAAGTACCAACAACAACAATTGGTTCTTTAGAGAAGGTTGCATTAAAAAAAAAAAAAAAAAAAAAAAATGTAAAATAATAAATGTCACAGGTTAAGAATGCTGTGATAAAAGTGAATGAAAAGTAAAGCACAGGGTGACATCATGAATAATAAATTATTCTGCAAGCATTTGAAGGGAAGAAGTTGGCTAGAAAAGCTGTGGATTGCTTGAGGTAAGCTGGGGGAACAAAGTGCCAGAAAATGTAAATATTGCTGGGACAGCAAGTGCCAGAATGAGAGAGAGATTTTCAAGGTTAAGGGAAATAACTCCAAAAAATTGTAGAGTATACCAGATCAAATGTGAAAACAAGAAAGAAAACATCTGGGGTAACCAAAAATACAAACTGTCTCAGTAACTAGGAGACACAACATCCTAAAACTACAAAATGAAGACAAGGTGAGAGAAACAAAACAAAACAAAACAATAAAAGAGAGAAAGAATTACTGATTTTATGCTTATATACTGTCATAAAAGGCATAGTAATTTTCTCCACATAAGAATGCCTGCATCTGGAAATGTGGTGACTTAAAGAAATACAGCCAATCAAAATATTGTTTTTTTTCATATAACAAAATCAGGAGGATATTATTAAAGATGAAAGAGATGAAATTATTAAAGATTAAAAGAAGATAAAATAATGAATTAGAACAGACTTGAATTTGGTTGATCTATGAGAAAGTAAGTATTATCTCTACAAAGCCATTCTGATTTATCTAGAGAATAAATTCATTACTCAGAATATAAAAACAGCTAATTCCCCTGACATTACATTGTCGAGATTTAATGTCTCAGTTTAATATTAGGGAAAAGGAAATCACAAAAAGCATGACAAAATGCTCCTCCATTGTTTCTAACTGCACACAGAGCTTCCTGAGTGGTAAGGATTTCCATTCCAGAGGTGAGATGAGTTGTTCAGTGTATTGGGGAATAAATAGCAGGGGGTGAAAAAACCTTTTGTAGTACTAGCACAACATACTGTTTCAAAAGGTGGGCTCCTAGAGGGACTGACTAGGATAAGTACTGGCATTGTGAAAGAAACAGATCTTAATAGATGACCTCTGTACAGAAGAAATGTGTTGCACCAGGATAGATTTTTTCATGAGAATATCCTGTATTAAGGGTACTTCAATTTAGGATTCAAGAGGTTTATTCTCTTAAAAAAATTATTTCCTTGTCAGGAGAACCTATTGTTATAATTACAGTTAGATTTCTGTATCACATTGTTCATTCATATTTTCAGCTGAATTTCAAGCCAAACCAGTCCAGGATTTTAATAGAATTCACATTAATTCAACTCTAATAGTTATTTGCACTGGCAAATAAATGTTACAGCACCCACTAGTGCCACTGTGGGAAAGGTGGTTTTTCAATTCATTTCCCTGCATTTTGAAGGGAAGGTTTTTGTTTGTTTTTTTGTCTTGTGGTCAAGAAAGTCTAGTGTAAATGACTTTCTATCAATGACTGCCCCATATTACACACATGCACTCACACATTTATTTGGGGTGGGGAGTTCAAAATTCAGGTCTTTGAAGGCCCAGAGATGACAGAGAAGGCATTTTTATTGCAGTGAAGATTCAGCACTGTGACACAACTCCAAGGCTCAAAAGCTCAAAAAAGGCTCAAGGCTCAAAAAACTCTCTGTACATCCTCTCCCAGGCTTTTTCATAAACAAAAGAGAAAAGAGTTCAAGGAAATGTGTATCCATTTTACAAAAACAAAGTTGTTTCTGTTGTTGTTGTTTTTAATTTAAGGTAAATTAATCCTTTCAAAATGTTGGCTTTCACCACAACTTTCTGCCACTGTGTTTTGTATGAAAATATCTCATCCTTCCCTGTTCCTTTTCCAAGAGTTTGGCAGTGCTTTAATTCTCATGTTTATGAATTTATTAATCAATCATTTGGTGTTAGGAAAAACCCAGACTTAAAGCTGATCATTGTCTTAACTCTGGTCCTGTCATGAAACACTTCTTGCCATGCACTTTGATGGAATAACTTGAAGAATAAGTTCCAGAAGGAAGAACAAGAGGTTTTAAATCCAGGAATTAAATGAGAGAGTAAAGGTTACATCTGAGAGTGCTAGAACTGATTGATGTGCACAGTGAATTAATAGTAAGAGATATGTAGCCTTTAGTTTTTTGGGGACATTCCTAAATACGCCAAAGGGTGCACTGGCAAATGCTGTTTTCAGTTGCTTTGTTTTTTTTTTTGTTGGTTTTTTTTTTTTTTTTTTTTTGGCTGGTTTGGTTTGAGTTTGGTTTTTTGTTTGTTTGTTTTAATTGTTTTGAATTTGATTTAATGGAATATTCTTCTCCTTTACATTTCATTCTTCATGGAAATAGCTGTCAAAATCCAGATGTAATTCAAGGTGACGAGAACATGAGGTCTCTCAGTCCCTCCTCAGACTCCAGTTGTTCATCTCTGATCCCCATGAAGCTTTTCAAAGACAGGTAGATATCTACAATGTGTGCCATGATTTTGGTGGCTTACTTTTTGTGTAGCTTGATGATAGTAATACTTGAAAAGTGTCAATTCAACCCAACAAATTTACCCAATTTCTGCTGTTTATACCAGTAAATCTAAAGTAAGTCACATATATCCTGGTATGCCTACTTCGCTGCTAAATAAATCTGGAATTTCTAACATAAAAAATATGCATTGATTAAATTAAAATTAAAGCACAATATACAGGAAATAAACCAGGTGGAAAATGTTTCTACAAAAATAAAACAAACCAAACAAAATAAAATAAAATTAAACAAAATCTTCATTTTTAGAACTTATAACACAGGATTTTTTAAACTCACTATTCTGTCCAATATCTTAAATATAATATTGTATACCCAAATGTATGCCAACCTGAGTTACTCCAAATTTTCATGGAAAACATACAAATACAGAGTTTGTAGGGATCCAAGAAAGACATAATTAGACAAAATTAGACATGACTAAAATAATCTTTCACAATAAGTTCTTCCATCTGAGTCATTTTCCCTTTAAGAATGCCTCAGAATTGGTTTTCCTTTCTGGGCTTTAGAAATCAATAAATAAAGTTCAGAGAGACAGAACGTGTTGGAAGAAAAATACATTCCCCAATTTTTAATAGAGAATAAAGAAAAATTAAGAACATAGATTTGATGCAAATACTTTGTTTATTTGTTTATTTTACATGCCTTTCAAAAAAAAAAAAAAAAAAAAAAAAAAAAAAAAGATGGGGGCAGGGTGAAGCCCAAATCTCCTACTTAAGGAGAATTCTATAGATATTCTATAGATCAGCTATAAAAATCTTACAGATTTGGAAGAGCTTAAAGAGAAAATACGTAATTTTGGTTTTAGAATTTTCCACATATTAGAGATTAGATCTTTATATCCAAAAAGTCCAAAAAGATATTATCTAATATATTAAAATATGGCTATTATTCTTTAGCAATGATGAGCCAGGAGCAACAAAAACACATATACAGGCCTAGCTCCAGAATTCTGCAAAGTAACTTGAACTATATACAGTAAAACTTGAAGGAAATTAGAGAGAACATAAAAACATAAAACTTCTGAAATGTAAAACTTAAGCATTTTCTTGATATATATTCAGCATCTACATGCACACATGTATTTACAAATTAAAAGTATGCATTAAAATGATATATAGATTGTGAAAGAGTACAACTATTCTAAAAGAGATAACTATATGAAATTGATTAGTAAAGATTTTGTAGATGGAGTCAATTCAATTAGGAATTTTCTTTGTTTAATGCAACTTTGAAAACATTCTGCCCAAGTACTGCAACTGAAAATCAAACTGAAACTAACATAGTAGAGGTATATTCATACATAGTACTTTCTTTATAATTAAGCTTTTCGCTTGTCTTTTTTTTCTCAGTTGCCTTCTTGGTATGAAAAAAAGCAAAGTCAAAGATACACCAGCTTTGTCCACTTCCTGCGTGATTTAGGAAAGTGACAAACCCCAGGGAGTTTTCCAGTTCCCCCACTTGGTGGACAGCAAAGTCACCCCAGAGGGACAGATTCACAGGCACAAGGACACTTCCAGGTACTAGACACTGCAAGTCCTAGACAGTGCAGCAGGGCTCAGAGACAAAGCAACACAAGTACTCTTCCATTCCCAGGTGGAAGTGCTCATCCTAGTTTTTAGATATTTTCCTTTCTGAAAACAAAATATATTTCAGATTAAAGGTCTTTGACTTAGGTTAGTGCAGTGAGCAGAACAATAATAAATGTTAAGTCATGTCAGAGACATCCACATGTGTACGTCCTAATTACTGTGCACACTGCTCTTTGGAGCCCCACATCTAGCAAAGCTAGTATTGCTTAGTACCTCAGTAACGCAGAAAACATTTACCAAAAAAATGTTATGCATTGACAGCACTGTGATAAATGATTAAGTCCCAAATAGGATTTTTGTGATTTATTAAGCAAATAGAGGCAAGCAAACAGCGCTGGGTGCACCAGGAGTCTCTGCTCTACCAGGACGCACACCTGTTACATCAGGTGGCTGATTTTTATGCTCCTAGTCTAATACATATTCATCACTATTCCTAGAAAAGGCAGGGTTATTATAATTAGTTCCTGGAATCCAAACCCTCTCTGGAAGCATGCGTATCAGTCTTTGGTGGTCTTTCTGGGGGTCTCTTGTGCTGAAGGCTCGTAGTCTTCCTCCCAGGCTTTCTCCTTCAGTTGTCCTTCAACTCCCCCTTTCTCCTTATTTGGTGGATCTCTTTGCTGGTTATCAGAGGCTTGCGCAGCGTCCCATGCAAAAGTCAGCAGTTTCCTAAAAAACTCCTAGGTCCTCTTATCTCCCAGACTAGAGTCTCAATGTTTGCCCTTCAAACCCTCTATTTACACAAATTGCTGGACCGTTCCTTTGCATAATACAAGATCTATGTACACTAACCACTCTGTTTTTCTTAAATAGAAGGTTATATTTCATCATGCGGCCCTAGCATTGTTCCATACTGACACGAATCAAAAGAACACATTTCACAGCACTGTTCTTGATCTCCCTACATACAATATTTAAATTGGAACTGATGTCTTTCTCAACTATCACAAATATAAATTAATAAATGAACACAAAACTGTTTAGTTTTAATTTAAAGACAATTTTGTTATTTTATTACTTTTTCTTCAAAGATAATGCAGAAATATAATCACAGAATAACTGCATAGCTAGCCAAGTTCTCAAGGACTATGGTAAAGTTTAACTATTAGAGCACAAAACAGAAAGGAACAAAATGCTTTACACCTAAGTAAGTAAAAAAAGTAAGCAACACACTTTAATGGAATGTCATACAAAAACTAGAGCAATTTTCTTTTCAGTGACTCAGAGGTTAGAAAGAATGAAGTCTTTCCATAACCATGCATAATCCAAAAAATATATATATAATTCTACACTATACTTAATGGGAAGATTACCTGGCCATAATGATGAATATGCTGCTTTCTTTCTGCCTTCCCTTTAAATTAATATATAAGATACCATCAGCTTGCTTTTTCTTTCCCAGCTGTAGCATAAGAGTAAGGAGACATTGGAGCAAAAGAATCGGTATAGATTATTGGTCTGACTTTCACCAATAACTAAGATTTAGATCAGAGGGTTTGTTTGAATCATTAGTCACAAGAACTTGATATAAAATTTAGATATCTTGACACCGATACAGAAATGAGCAATTTTTAAATGTTGATTTTGTTTCTTTCCCACTTATATGTGGATAGATCAATGAACTTTAAGACCTTTCTTTTCATATGTATACTGTTAGTATACACATCTGTAATTGCCTATAAAGACAATGGTCTTTCATTTTTCTCACATTTGCACACTGTTAAAATCGATCTAATAGGAGCTATAAGGAATTAAAAAAATAGTTTTTATAAGTTCAATGTGCTGTCAGATCCATTTTTGGATGATGACGTAATAAGTTTTTAGTATTTATATTTCAGAATTTTAAATATTTTTAATTTGACTTTTTTGAATGGATCGTAAATATATACATATATATATATATAGCTTTTTAGTGTTCTTGAAGTGTCTTGATTTTTTTTTTTCCCAACAATATTACCTAATTGGTAATAAAAATGTTGACTTCAGTAATGGTCACATTATCTGGATGATAGTCAGATTCTGTAAAAGATTCCTATAATATAATGTTATATGCAGACATGCATTTCATTGTATTCATGGTAGTTTACATAAGTAGCAGAATTCGGTATAACTTCTGTTGTTATTTTTGCTCGTAGATTTAAAATATAGGCATAAATACAGATTCATGAAGTTTAGCCATGAAGTTTAGCTTTGTCTTTTTTAACAGGATAATGGATACCAGACATCAAAACAGAAATCAAAGACCAAACACGCAAAAAAATACTACTACATTGAACATAAGTCAGACTTACTTCTATGTAATTAATCAGCATCAGATTAGGAGCTCAAAACACATACAATTATTTAGAATGACAAATCACAAGTAACAAAACCAGTTTTTAAAAAAAAGGGGGGGGG
>NW_023305562.1:9761-12377 GCF_011077185.1 Oxyura jamaicensis
CCCCCCCCCCCCCCCCCCCCCCCCCCCCCCCCCCCCCCCCCCCCCAAGGGGTAAGCACAGCCAGGAATTCAAAGCTACAAGATTATATACTATCCCATTTACACCACATAGCACCTTAAAGCCTGAGAAGATATAATTTCAATAGATGGCCCGCCCTAACATTTAATTGCTTTAGAATAAGTTTAAAAAGAGGTTAAGCTAAATATCAGAACATTGACATCATCATGCAAAGTTCCCTGCTTGTTGTGACTTTTATTCTGATTTGATAGGAAATTGGTGGTGTATCAATTATAACACGGAGAGATAAAATGATGAGCCCTCAGATCCAACTCTGTTGAGTCATTTTAAAACTCCAGTCAAGCTTCTCAAACTGCACCCAGATATCTGTCAGCAGATTAGATAACAAACTGCTTGTCATCCTGACAGCACACTAAACAAATTGAGTGATGTGTTCAGCACCAGCCTCCTCTTCTGAATGAACTCAAGACACAGGCTCAAAAAGAACACATTAAGGCAATTTAATTTTCAGGAAGAAGAGTTCACCACCTCTTACCCAAGCACAGATGGCCAAATATCTGTATTTGATGCTAAAGTAATTCAGTAATGTAAACACAATAGATGACCTGAAACCCATCTTAAATTCCAGACTGGGCAACTCTTTAAGTCATTGGGAATCTTGGTCCTTATACAAGAGTTCTGTGCAGAGAGCAGGTAAACTGTCTATCGTTACCAAAACGGTATTCAGTTTCTAAACCTACTCACAGCCTCAGTCTTTTGCCTACATCATTTGACTTACATGAGTCTTAAATTTGTATATCATATACATGCTAGTCATGCCCTACTGTCATCCCAGTCTAGAGCTTTTTCAATTGTAACAGAAAGGTCAACATGATGTAATGGTCCGATTGCAGGCACTTTTCAGCAATGTTGGGGGCAGCACAGCAATATTTGCAACCCATCCCACATTATGCTTTACCACTGAAAGAAGTATAGACAGTATTGCCTGCATAAGGATTTAGCAGTGACTGAATGGACATTCAGGATACTAAATTATTATGCATTTACTTCAAAGTCATCCTGCCACAAGTATTTTAGGCAGAACTTAATTACAGTATCAATGCCTGAGCCAGGCTTGATTTTGTATACATGGGAATTCAGTTCTTATACCGAACTGATAAAGCATGAGACATTGATGAATGCTGAAATAAACAAGCAGAAAAAAAAAAAAAAAAAAAAAAAAAAAGTTCAGTAGTTCAATGTACAACATAAGAAAGCTACTCACTCCAATCAGACTCTCTCTACTGAAACAGGATCAAGCCTACATAAAACTAAGCTCACAAGTTTAGTCTTGTGTCAGTCACGCTGACCTTCTTGCCATGGTTGCCAAAAGCTCCTTGTTATTCTGAAATACTAATGAAAGCCTTCAGAACTGCATCATTCATGGAGACAAATAAACCAAATATATATATATATATTGAGGATGCTGGAGTTATACTAAAGAGAGATAATATTCAAAATAATATGTCTTTAATCTTCCAGCATAACATCATCATATCATGATTGCATTAAAGAGAAATTCTGACTCTCTCTTCCTGACCTACAACATTTTTTTCCTACTTATTTTTGTATTATTATCCACTACAGAGTTTCCTGAACCTACCCTAAAGCACTCAACCCCATCCATAAGCTTCTGAAGTGAAAGAATATCTGTTCTACACTTCAGTGGTTTCCAGACTCACCAGTCAAGTAATGTAAACCACACCGGTATGGAAAGAGACATAATCAGTGCAGGAATTCCTTGAACCATTGTGTAGTGAGAGTGAAGTAACCCAATGACTATGCAGTGAATACACAGGTTTATATAATTGTCCTCATCATTTCTAGAGATACATACTTGTATATACATACTGTATGGGTAGAAGTCTAACATGCATAATTTTGGACCTCTGAGATGCTCACAGGAACAAACCAAAAAGTTTCTGTACTTAATTCCTTTGGCCTGAGATGTCTTTCATTAAACACACAGTTCTCACAACCACTGTTTATGTCTGAGAAGCCCAGTAAAGTTCATTAAGTTAGCTGTTGAATATAAATACATCATTAAGTGACTAAAGGTTATGTAAAGGTGCTGTTTACCAACTAAGTATCTCTGTTGATTCCTGCTGGCAAAAATCCATGCTAAATGAGTACTATCTGCTAAAGATTATCGTTGCCTTTGTTACAAGAGCGAGAGACTGATCAATCAATAGCCAGGTTCACAAAGGAACTTCTGGAAGAAAAGATGGTTCCATGAAAAGACCTTGACTGAAGTACCCTTGTCCATGTTATATCAACACTGACCTTAGCTAGCCTCTGCCAGAGCTTTCTTCTCTCCTCATTTCTTTTTTTTTGTCCAGCAAACTATGCATTGTTTGCTCATCAGGGACATTTTTCTGGAAAGAAAGATTATAATAGAATCACAGAATGGCTTGGTTTTGAAGGGACCTTAAAGATCATTCAACTTCAAACCCCCTGCCATGGGCATGGATGCCACCCACTAGATCAGGTTGGCCAAGACCCCATCAGCCTGGCACTGAACACCTCCAGGGATGGGGCATCCACAGCTTCTCTTGGCTA
>NW_023305563.1:0-10623 GCF_011077185.1 Oxyura jamaicensis
ATGTTAGGAAGAGCTTCTTTACTGAAAGGGTTGTGAGGCATTGGAACGGGCTGCCCAGGGAGGTGGTGGAGTCACCATCCCTGGAGGTCTTTAAAAGATGTTTAGATGTAGAGCTTAGGGATATGGTTTAGTGGGGACTGTTAGTGTTAGGTCAGAGGTTGGACTTGATGATCTTGAGGTCTCTTCCAACCTAGAAATTCTGTGATTCTGTGATAAAATACATGACGCTTGATGGATAGAAAAGCACAACTTTGATGGAAGTAGGAGACACAGTTGTTATTAATCATATTTACAGGTCCCTTTAAAAGGTCTGTAATATCAGATTGGGAAGCATGCAGAAGTGCATTGAAAACTGGTATTGGTAATCTAATCATCTGGTGATATTTTTTAGAAATTTTATCCTCTGGGTGTAAATATAGAGCAATAGAAGAAAAAAATAAAAGTGTGTGTGGGGGGGAGAGGGGGAATGCATACAAAGCAAACCAATTAAAGAGAGTTTATAAAACACTTTTACAAGAACAAGCCTTTGAACAATGGCAGATTAATGTTGCCTGCAATCATTAGAAAGTGAGGCTGTGGCTCCATCTCCAGCATCCTCTTTTTGCCTCTGGCTGTAACAATGATCTGTATGTGAGCAATGTGACTCCACCCAACATATCCACCTGCAGATAGTAAAACATTTAAAACTTGTAGTTAATTACTCCTTCAAACAGAATGTGTAAAAGGTACAGGAAACCCTTGTGGAATCCATGAATTATCAATCATAATATGAAAAGAATTATTCCCCAAGGATAAATGACTTGGCAGGGCAGCATTGGTATTCTATTAAAGGCCTTATTTCCCCCCCAGTAAGAAAGGATCTATTAACTTCAAACACATGGAACCACATGAATTACATTAGGTCACTCCTCATGTTACAGTTTCAGATTTCATAAACTGCAGCTTGTGGTTATGTCATGTGTTTCACATCTAAAACACTGGTTGATTACTTCACTAACTCTTGAATGTTGTATTACCAATGATATTTACCATAGCTTGACCACAACACTTTCAAAGCTGGTGTTAATACTACATATGCCAGTTTTGTATGTCTGACAGTATTTTCATTCCCAATAAACAAATACTTAGAGTTTGATTGTGAGTGGCTTAACTGTCTGAGTGCCTTGCTGGGAGCAACCTTCAGGAAGAAAAAGGCAACAATACGGTCCTGGCTTAATTAAGGGTAGTGATAGTGCCTCGTGGAAATAATCATTTTATAAGGGATGTAACTGGAAAATCTTACTTAGACATCAAGAACAACCAACTGCTACAAAGCAATACACATACAAAACTGGTTTAAATCCTTCTTACTTCTTTAATAAATTTTGTTTCACTTTCTGAAGCCATTGTGCAGCAGGCAGGCTATGACTTGGTTGCTACCACTGAAACGTGGTGGGACCACTCTCATGACTGGAGTGCTGAAATATCTGGCTATAGGCTCTTCAGAAGGGACAGGCAGCACAGAAGGGGTGGTGGAGTGGCTCTCTATATTAGAGAGTGTTTTGACGTCGTCGAACTTGAGGCTGGGAATGATAAGGCTGAGTCACTATGGGTTAGGATCAATGGAAAGGCCAACAAGGCAAGCATCCTGGTGGGGGTCTGTTATAGATCGCCGAACCAGGACGAGGAGACAGATGAGGAGTTCTACAGGCAGCTGGCAGAAGTTGCAAAATCATCAGCGCTTGTTCTTGTGGGGGACTTTAACTTCCCAGACATATCCTGGAAGCACAACACAACCCAGAGAAAGCAGTCTAGGAGGTTTCTGGAGAAAGTGGAAGATAACTTCCTGACGCAGCTGGTTGGCGAGCCTACCAGGGGAGGTGCCTCGCTAGACCTTCTGTTCACTAACAGAGAAGGACTGGTGGGAGACGTGCTGGTCGGGGGCTGTCTTGGGCAGAGTGACCACGAAATTGTAGAGTTCTCGATACTTGGCAAAGTCAGGAAGGGGAACAGTAAAACTGCTGTCTTGGACTACCGGAGGGCTGACTTTGAGCTGTTCAGGACACTGGTTGGTAGAGTGACTTGGGAGGAGGTTCTGAAGGACAGAGGAGCCCAGGAAGGATGGGTGCTCTTCAAGAAAGAAATCTTAATGGCTCAGGAGCGGTCTTTCTCCGTATTTCCAAAGACGAACTGGTGTGGAAGAAGACTGGCCTGGCTGAACAGAGAGTTGTGGCTCAAGTTTAGGAGAAAAAAGAGGGTTTATAATCTTTGGAAAAGAGGGTGGGCCACTCAGGAGGACTATAAAAATATTGCAAGGCAGTGCAGGGACAAAATCAGAAAGGTCAAAGCTCATCTGGAGCTCAATCTGGCTACTGCTGTTAAAGACAACAAAAAGTGTTTTTATAAATATATTAACACAAAAAGGAGGACTAAGAAGAATCTCCACCCTTTACTGGATGTGGGGGGAAACTTAGTAACCAGAGATGAGGAAAAAACTGAGGTGCTTAATGCCTTCTTTGCCTCAGTCTATAGCAGCAAAACCAGTTGTTCTTTGGATGCCCAGTACCCTGAGCTGGTGGAAGGGGATGGGGAGCAGAATGTGGCCTCCACAATCCAGGAGGAAATGGTTGGTGACCTGCTACAGCATTTGGATGTATGCAAGTTGATGGGGCTGGATGGGATCCACCCGAGGGTATTGAGAGAACTGGTGAAAGAGCTGGCCAAGCTGCTTTCTATCATTTATTGGCAGTCCTGGCTATCAGGGGAGATCCCACTCGAATGGCGGCTAGCAAATATGACACTCATCTACAAGAAGGGCCGGAGGGTAGACCCAGGGAACTATAGGCCTGGTAGTTTGACCTCAGTGCCAGGGAAGCTCATGGAGCAGATTATCTTGAGTGTCATCATGTGGCAGTTGCAGGGCAAGCGGGTGATCAGGCCTAGTCAGCATGGGTTTATGAAGGGCAGGTCCTGCTTGATGAACCTGATCTCTTTCTATGACAAGGTGACACGCTTAATGGATGAGGGAAAATGCTGTGGATGTGATCTACCTTGACTTCAGTAAGGCATTTGACACCGTTCCCCACAGCACTCTCCTCAGGAAACTGGCTGCTCATGGCTTGGACTGGCGTACACTTCGTTGGGTTAAGAGCTGGCTGGATGGCCGGGCCCAGAGAGTTCTGGTGAATGGAGTTAAATCCAGTTGGAGGCCGGTCACTAGTGGAATCCCCCAGGGCTCGGCACTGGGGCCAGTCCTCTTTAATATCTTCATCGATGATCTGGATGATGGGATCAAGTGCACCCACAGCAAGTTTGCAGACGACACCAAGTTAGGTGCATGTGTCTATCTGCTCGAGGGTAGGAAGGCTCTGCAGGAAGACCTGGATAGGCTGGACCGATGGGCCGAGGCCAACAGTATGAAGTTCAACAAGGCCAAGTGCCGGGTCCTGCACCTGGGGCACAACAACCCCAAACAGAGCTCCAGGCTGGGAGATGTGTGGTTGGAAAGCTGCCTGGCAGAGAAGGACCTGGGAGTACTGGCTGATAGTCGGCTGAATATGAGCCAGCAGTGTGCTCAGGTGGCCAAGAAGGCCAGCAGCATCCTGGCTTGCATAAGAAACAGCATGGCCAGCAGGTCGGGGGAAGTGATTGTCCCCCTGTACTCGGCTCTGGTGAGGCCGCACCTCGAGTACTGCATTCAGTTTTGGGCCCCTCACTACAAGAAGGACATGGAGGTGCTTGAGTGAGTCCAGAGAAGGGCTACAAAGCTGGTGAAGGGTCTGGAGAACAAGTCTTACGAGGAGCGGCTGAGGGAGCTGGGACTGTTTAGCCTGGAGAAGAGGAGGCTCAGGGGCGACCTTATTGCACTCTACAGGTACCTGAAAGGACGCTGTAGCGAGGTGGGGGTTGGTCTATTCTCCCACGTGCCTGGTGACAAGATGAGGGGGAATGGGCTAAAGTTGCACCAGGGGAGGTTTAGGTTGGATATTAGGAAAACTTCTTTACTGGATGGGTTGTTAGTCACTGGCATAGTCTGCCCAGGGAGGTGGTGGAGTCACCATCCCTGGAGGTCTTTAAAAGACGTTTAGATGTAGAGCTTAGGGATATGTTTTAGTGGAGGACTTGTTAGTGTTAGGTCAGAGGTTGGACTGGGTGATCTTGGAGGTCTCTTCCAACCTAGACTATTCTGTGATTCTGTGATTCTTCTCTAGAGCAATGGATACAGAGGGTACGTATGGCACAGAAAGTTTCTTAATCAGATTAGAGGTGCTTGGACATAATTTGTTATGCAAATCCTTAGATCACAAATCACAGCTCAGCAAATGAATAGCTAAACATAACAAGAAACTTTTGTTATTTATCTTAGTATGTTATAATTCTCAGAATTAGGCTCTGTTGAAAACAGAGACATCAGCATGTCCACTCAGCCTGGCTTATTTCACTTAATTCATTTCATTCACAGACATAACAAACATGTTATTTATTTATTTACTTGTAAATAAATACCAAAGTTAGGATGCCTTCATTTTATTCTTTTAATTTAATCAAATACTTCAGGAAGCCAAGGGCATTTCATGAAAAATGCTGTTAAGAGCTATGTACCCTCTTAAAATTAAAATAGTCTTATCTAGTATATGATTTGTAATGTATCATTATATTTGATAAATACTTCACTGAAGTTTATATTGGTGTATTTATAATATTCCTTTAACGTTCTATTTTGCCAATAATACATGTATGCTTCCAAAGCACCTTAATAAATAATAAAGCTTATATCTTCAAATAATGAATATGAGAAACAATCTAGGCTGCTGCCTCTGAAGTACCTGGGCTGAGTTCTAGTTCCCACCCAACCCTTGCACTGCCATATGCATCCACTTCATTTCTGGAGCCTGCACACACTTCTTTTACAGAGCTCTTTCAAGATGCAAGCTGAATAACATAACTTTCAGTGTGTTCTTCAAAGCTTTAGATATTCTTTACCTTCTCACTGCATCTTAAGAGAGTCATATTAGCATGTGGATTTCCAGGAAGGATTTTTCAAGTCAAGCCTTCAGTGAGGTTGCAGACTTGTGAACAAATTATCATTTCCTTAGTTGCAAATGCAACAGTTACACACTGAATTTGAAAGGTAGATTTAAGGTTTTAGCACACTTCACTGTTCTTCACTAGTCCCTCCCAGCTACATCAATCCACAAGCAGGACATTTTCAGTGCTAAAATAGCTAGACAAATACTTTCCGAATAAGTATATTGCTTTTTTGTAGCACTATTTCCAGGCTTTTTGATCATCTTGAGCACCCTCTTTTCACCTTAACTGTACCTGTGGGTCAATGGTTTTATGAGAAAATGCTCAGTCAAAATACATTTTTGTATCTCTAACCATGAAATTATCCCACTTTCCCCTTTGGTTCACCCCTTTCCCTTCTGGTTCATGCTTCCTTTGAGGTTTTATCTGTATGGGTTCTGCTGATGCACACAATTATTGACAGAGCTCCTTCATCCTCACAAAGAGTGTGAAGAGGTTCATCACAGTGGAGAATGAAATACCAAACTGTAGGCTTCTGAAAGGTGGCCAAGTGTTGTCATGGTTACACAGCAACAAGAAAGAAGGCCAAGGAACATATATGGAAAGGTCTGAGTGAGACCTTTGAAATTTTAATATATTGTGCCTTGACAGTGGTGCGTCTTGAGAAGCTTGTGTACCTTCATATATGCTAAGAAGAAGTTAAAGCCGTTGGTCAATGGATTCAGCAAATAAATATTCTTTCTTGAGATTTTCTTATGATCTGAAAGATGCTTTGTAAAGACTGCTTTTTAGGCTTTTGACTTCAGGAAAGTTCATTTAAAAAATCTGGATGTGTAAATCAGAAGGTCAGTTTAATCCAAATTGTGTAACCCAAACTAAAAACCACGATGTACTAATGCAATAATTCCATGGCAGCTTAATTTTGAAACAGTCTAAACACAGCACCATTTCTTTGTCTGGTCCTTCTGTGTCTGAAATCTTGCTGCTGCAGCTATCTGGTCTCATGCTCCAATGAGGGCCTCAGCAGCAGAGTCACTGTTCTCCTAAACCCTCACTATGTCTAGTGGTAGATACTTTCATATTAGTCTACTGAAGGAAAAGAAGGAAATACTAGAGCAGGTGCCCATGTTTTTGATTAATTAACGGATGACTATAGCACTGATCCAGAGCCTTTGCCTGTCTCTGTTTTTCCAGGGATCAGATCAGCATGTGCGTATCTTGAAAGGATAATCAAACCAGTAGGTTATAGTACAAGCTGGAATTGCAGATATTTTCTATCCACCTGTTCTCCACTTCAAGAGGAATAAAGTAATAAAGAAGTGGGCTACTCTAAAATACTAAAATAATGTGTTTGTATGTGCTTTCTCTTAAGTTGCTAATGCAATAGAACAGTAAAAATACAAAGATTTTAAAAATAAACATTTAAGGTGTTGAAAGTACAAGTAATTTACTAGTGAATTTTTATTATGAAAAAAAATAATAAAAATCATACAACATCAGAATAATAATAATTATGATACATAGGTTAAAAAAAAAAAAAAGTAGAAAGGTAAAATAATGCAAAAGAAATAATTTTCAAGATACGCATTAATATATGAGAAGTATGTTTATAACAGGAAGGCTCACTAGAGAAAGCTAACATACACTAGGAAAATTAACATTATTGCAATACAAAATGAAGTATGTAAAGGTGATTGCTTATGAATCACAATCATTCTAAGAGAATCATACAAATGTAAGTGGAGAAGTCCAAAGGTAGAGTTTGAAAGAGAATGTGTTCATTTTTAAATTGTATAGAGTGTTGAAGCTGTATAGAAATATTATTACTCTCTAATATTGCATTCTCAGCCCACTTGATACTTTTGCTATTACATTCTGCAGTCTTCTAAAACAGAAGCATAGAAAATTAAGAGACAGAGGGCATCATTTACCATAAGAATTATGATCCTTTTGTAATTGCAGAAATGGAATGTAAAAAAAAATAATAATGGATATTTAATATATATAGTGTGTAGATATATTAAATATATAATATAATATAATATAATATACATATTATATTATATAATTATATATATATTATATAATTATATTATAATTATAATTATTATATATATTTACATATAATATATATAATTACTTTTATTATATATTATGTATGTATTTATATATATTATATATAATTATATAATATTATATATTATATTATATATAATGTATATAATATATAATTATTATACAATATAATATATATAACAATATATATTATATATTATTATATATTCATATATATAATTATATATATTATATATATTATATATTATATCATATATAATATTATATATAATTATATACATTATATTATATAATATATAATATATTAAATATAATATATATATGTATATATAATAACAAACTTGAATGGAATAGCGAATTAGGGATTGTGAAGATATCCAGATAATTTGGTCAGAGAAAGAATGTGTTTGTAAAATATGCCTCATTTCACATAAAAAAAAGGGGGAAGATTCTTTATGAAGTATTCTACAGTTCCAAGCTACAAAGGCATAAAAATACAAGTCTGAAAATAACATTTCAGTTATGCTATCATATGAGTCTGTATGTAAAAGTGAAAGGGATTGTACAGGGAACATAAGGTTATTTTACAGTTACTTTGAAATAAAAGCATTACATGGTAGTAATGTTGCAACTATGTGGTTGTTCTATTGGCTATAATAAATGTGTAGCAAATTGCATTATTATGCTATTACTTTTTCCATAAAGTTTTTTTTTTTTTTTTTTTTCACAAATGTTACTTAGAAACTGGACTACAGGGAAAACTAACTCAGTACAAATGGGGCCCATTCCAGCTCCCCCTGAACTAACTGTAAAAAGTCCCCTCAGCTTCAATGAGCCTCACAGAAAGCAAATGAACTATGCTTTCATTTACAATTGGGACTCATATAATTCAGAGACACAACATAAAACCTGTAAGTGTCAATAAAAGAGTTCAATGACAGTGGCTACAAACTAGACTAGGAATAAGCAACAACAACAGAGAAAGCTCCATATTGGGCAGATAAGAAGGCCAGCTACATCAGAAGAGAAAAAATACAAGTCAGTTTAATCTCCTTGGGTAAAGTCATACTACTCCTCCACCTACAACTGCTACCAAGTAATGTTTTATTCCTGCATACGTTTTCACTTATGGGGATATAAATAATCTGATATTGCTCCAGATATAATAATTGCACTTTAAAATAATGATTGCATACACACGTGTTTATATATTCATGTGATGTTGATGGTACAAAAAAACACTTACACCAGGCACTGGAGTAAAAGACCAAAAGCAGATGTAAATTGTCATATAGATGGGGAAATTCTAGTAGATTACAATACTGATAAACGTGGTTTTACTAGCATCAAATGTTTTCAGAGAAAAAAAAATCTCTTATTTAACTAAAAGGTAATGGAGCAAGATCCCTCTGGAACCTGAGTTTGCATCCTGCCAACAGGTGGGATTTCTTCTGGTCTCACATCTCTAAAACTATGCTCTCAAGACCCAGAGGCATCTTGCATGCCCTGAGCCTTGCAGGACTGTCCAGGAAGATTGTAGACTACATCTGCAGCTAAAAGTCATCAGTTTGCAGGATGCTGGATCAATTACAAATGGGGAAGAAGCATGTAGAGGAAGGAGGGATGTTACCTCCTTAATCTCCAGCACTACCCCCCCCCCCTTTTTTTTTTTTTTTTTTTTTTTTTTCTTTTTTTTTTTTTTTTCCCTGGGGGAATTGCTTAGTTTAATTCTGAATTCTGAATGTTTAGATTTCCCATAAAACACAGGTCCTCAGTTTCTGCCAGCTCATTTTAAGTACTTTATTTTTTGTAAATTTGTAAATTTTTTAAATGACATCGGTATAGGGCATATAGATGTAGTCTCATGAGGAATTTGAACATGGAGAACAGCTGAAAGAATGACAGCAAAAGGTCTGCTATGTTTTAATGCAGATTTCCCTTTCCTCTACCTGCATGCAGCAAATAGCCACCAAATATGCAGCTCTCTCCTCTGACTGGAAAGATCATGAAATAAATTGTCAGGATGCTTTTTATTTATTTGAAAATGAAGCTTTTGGAAATGAATGTTTGGTTTATTTGTGCCATTTTCATGATACTGGTTGGTGGGCTAGGAGACTGCCCATCTAATTTATTTTCTGCCTTGCCACAGAAGCCAGTATATAAGCACCTGAAATTAGGAGTTTTATGCTTTGATTTTGTAAACTTATTATTATTTAGAAAGGAAAAAAAAAAAAAAAAAAAAAAAACAAAAGTCACAACAATTTTGCAGTAATTATTTTTTTGTAAATATTTATTTTAGAACATACAGTTACTTTGAGAGTAAAAATGGTCACTTTTCAGAGAACCCCAAATGAAACAGCTGAAACCTAAGTCTTCCCCTCTCCAGCCTGTATTCCACAGCTTTTATGCCAGAGTCAGGTGATTTCTTGGGTGTTAACTCAGCATCTGTGAAGTCCCTTAGCATAAGGCAGAATAGTGTCAAGTAACATTTTGAAGGGCCTCCACAGACTACCACCAAGACAGTCTATAGCTTTCTGGATGGTATAGGCTTGGCCCCTGAGACTCAAAAGAGAAAAATGCCTGCTGTCAGAGCAATTGGTGTAATCATGAAGGGACCAAAGCAATAGGCTATCATCCCACCCTGTATTTTAAGAAAAAAATGCAGATTCTGTTGGATGTTTTTGTTGTTTTACTTTGTTTGATAGCCATGATGTATGTCTAGCCCTAAGTATTGACAGGAAACTTCAGATCTAAGTGAATGCTTCTAGGGATGACGCTATTCTTTTGCTTCTATGTACAGATTGATCTGTACTTGAGAACGTTTTGGAAACCAAACATGATAGTGCTGACGACAGTTGCTACTGATGGTACTGTAATAACCCTTCTTCTGAATTCCATTGTAAAATTAAGACATTTTATTTAACTTTTTTTTTTTTTTTTTTTTAAATCTAAACACCTCGGAATGTTTTGCATAGGGAAGTATTATGAACTTCATTTCACAGATGAGGAAACAAAGAGGCAGAAATAAGAGAAGGCAAACAGTGCATGGATTTGTCCATTAGGCCACATTAAATAAAATGACCTGTGAAAATAAGATATTTTTGGCTGTTTCTACCTCCTGGAGGGGAGGGAAGTCAGTTGAACAGAAAATCTAGAAATGCTTCTAACTGATGAATTATAATTTATGTAATATTATTACATAATATTACTTAATAAATATCATAATGTATTTATTAAAGATAAATGTTTTTGAGAGATCTGATATGTGTAGATATTTGCTAATGCTCCATTTGTGTGAATAATTAACTTGAATTTAGTTAATGTGCAATATCAAGCCTAGTCTAAATGATGTGCTGATTATTATTATTATTTTTTAAATTAACATTTCATTGTTTGGATTGTTTGGGAAGCAAAATTTAATAAAAAGTATTTTGATTATTTTACTGTTTATTGAGGAGAACACATTAATTACATGATGCATTGCAAATTATCAAGGTATCTCTGTGGTGTTTCTTTTTTTTTTTTTTTTTTTTTTTTTAA
>NW_023305563.1:10723-13717 GCF_011077185.1 Oxyura jamaicensis
TTTTTTTTTTTTTTTTTTTTTTTTTTAACTGTGAATATGTGGTGTGAATGAATACTGAATGATGGTAATGTTACTAGGACCAAGGGAGAGCAGAGATTTAGGAATTTGATATTTCACAGATTCAGATTGACTTTGCCAGCATGAGTCTAACAGCCACACCAGCCAAACCAAGCAAAATCAAACCATTATCATTGAGGGAGACCTTGGAATAAATAACAAAATAACACCACATTCATTCCATCTCTCAAAACATTATCACAGCAGTTGCTGTAACTACAGTGTGGTTTTATGGTTGTACTTGTGCTGCACTTTGGTGCTCAGTGGGTGGGCTCAAACAACTTCTGGCTGATACAGTGTTATATACCATCTACTATTGCCTCTCTGACACCTGGACAATATTATGCTGAGTTTAAAGAGGGGCGCTTATGAATAAATGTTCACTGTCATAACAGGTAACAGCTATGCAGACAAGTGAGAAAAAGCCTGAATGCACGGGGTGTTCTGGTTCATTGTCACTTGGTCTCTTTCCAAAAAGTTTTGGTGTCAGTCACCAGCAATGATTTTTTAATACAAGCTCCAATTTTCTATTTCAAACTTTCTTCAATAATCACAAAGTGTCCAAAACATTATAAAGCCATTATTAAAACAAAACAAAGCAAAGCAAAACAAAACAAAACAAAACAAAACAAAACTCTTATCTCCCTGTTCTGTAGTCTTAATTACGGTAACAATGAAGGCAGTGTTGGAAGAGTCAGCTGAGATGGCCTATTCAAAGGATCCAAATATTTTCATACATTATAAATATTCTGGGCTCAAATTTTCTTTCAAAAGCATTACATATCTTCTGTTGCAGGCTTAGGGTATTGTACCCATTTTAAACATCCAGTACAAACACTCCTTTCGAAATATGTTGAAACAGGGAAATATATATACCTACATGTAGCCTTTACCAATCACCATCTTGAATGCCTGTCTAACTTCCACTTGTTGAAAATCTGATGCAAGTGCAAATATCCTGTATGAGCAAAGACAAGAGTATTCAAACTGGGTGAAAACAAACAAACAATCAAGCAGGCAAGCAAACAAAGAAACTAACATCAACAAAAAACATCAAAAACTGAAAATAATTTATTGCACAAACTGTAACCAACAGAAATATTTAGTATATTTTTGCTAGTTTGCCCCACCTTAAGATAGTATCTCATCTGTCTAAATCAGTTCTCTTCTTCAGAAAACATTAATTTCTGAGGTTGTAGGTAAAGAAGCTAAAGGATTATGTAGAAAGAATAGGGAACCAATCCTACAGAAGGATGCTCTGCTTGTTTCAGCTCACCAACATCACTTTTTTTTTTTTTTTTTTTTTCTCCATTCTAGTGCATTGCATGCATACAATAGGCTTCAAGATGTAGTCTTCTCTGCTGTTTTTTTGAACAATACAGAGGAGCATGCCCTGCAAGATGCCTTTAGTGTACAAATCTGAGATCTTAGGGAAGTGAGAAGCTTGAGTCTGCTTCTGTGGAATCGGTAGGCACATTGACAAGATCAAGATTTTAGGTGTGTAATCAAGAAATTAGGTAGAACCAACAGTTCTATTTCAATCTCATTTCATCTGAGCTACAGTTTCTCATTAGTGTTCACTTGTTTTGTCTCAGACAACCTAGTTGTGCCATTCTTTCTATCACTGAATCTAGTAGAATTACTAGACTAGTAGTACTAGTTCATTTCCCAGGGCGTTGGTCTCATTAAATGACAGACAAAGCTCTTGCCACATATAAAGTTTCCTGTATATACTAATATCAGAAAGTTTTCACAATACTTTGACTAATTTTACAAGTAGTTCAGTTGCCTTCATAGCATGTTGTGCAGAATTCATTTACAGTGCAGCTGCAACCTTTTTAAGTGACTGAGAAACAAGTGTGAATGCTGAGAACACATTGTGATACTTTGACTTCATCCATGAGAGAGTGCGACTGCCACAGATGGTGTTGCAACTTCAAACTCTACTGGTGCTGAACAGCACTGTAATGTTAATTTAAGACAAGAATGTAGAAATCAAACCAGGTTTCTGCTCAGCAACATTGAAAATCTTGACTATCCTGAATGAAAGGTCTTTACTAAATTGTCATGTAAATCTTGGTTTTATGGGCAATTTTTTAAATAAAAGGATTAGGTGATTCCTTTTAATTAGTTTCACTTCCTTTTTTAAAGTGTAAGAACTAGGAAAAAATAAAAGAACTGAGGACAACATGTATGTAAATATATATTTTAACATGATTGTAACAGCAAGTTCATACCTTTTATTTAGATACTGTAGACATTTCTGTAAGATGTCTGCATCCCTCCCCATGTCTTTTGTAATTTTTTTGTGTTTTACTACTTTGTTAGCTTTTCATATTCAAAAACTCATTCAGACTATATTTTAAATATGTAAGGAATAAATTACACGATCTGCTATTCCACATCAAGCAAGACACTGCTTGATTTTGGTTCTTGTTACTGTCATCTTATAAAGACTTAAAAAATTGAAAGTATGTGGTTTTTCCATGAGGCAAGAACATCAGCACAGAAAGAGACTTTGAACATCACCAGCTTAATATATTGCACAGTAATTTGCAAAATAACACAATGATGTACTCTCATATTCATCTTTGAGCAACATGTCTCCACAGTGCACTGAAATGTTTGACTTTCTTCAGCTTGCTCTTTGAAAAACAGTTTGTTAATCACAGAATCACAGAATTTCTAGGTTGGAAGAGACCTCAAGATCATCAAGTCCAACCTCTAACCTAACACTAACAGTCCCCACTAAACCATATCCCTAAGCTCTACATCTAAACGTCTTTTGAAGACTTCCAGGGATGGTGACTCCACCACCTCCCTGGGCAGCCTGTTCCAATGCCTCACAACCCTTTCAATAAAGAAGCTCTTCCTAACATCTAACCTAAACCTCCCCTGGCGCAACTTTAGCCCATTCCCCCTCGTCCTGTCACCAGG
>NW_023305564.1:0-8364 GCF_011077185.1 Oxyura jamaicensis
GAGAGGAGAGGAGAGGAGAGGAGAGGAATTTGTCATAGTACTCTGTATATATATTTTTTGGATATATATATTTTCTTTATTTTTTTTCACCGCTCAGACATAGCTTTTCTTGAGAATGAGACCAAGTGAAGCATTTGTTCTTTGTTTATTCCCCTTCTTGGCAAATGATTGAGATTTACAAGTATGAAAAGTAGTAGGAAAAGGAAATTTCCAATCTATATTCAATATTCATTAGTAATAGGTTTTAGGTGTGCTTGAGCAAATTCATGTTATACTTGTTTCAGAAATTATGGTGTAAAAGAAATAACCCAGATTTTCTGATGTATCAATCACAGCTAAGCCACACAATTCAAATATCATATACTCAATATTTCTACTTAAGCCATAGAGACCAGTAATCACTGAATAACTTTTAATTGCAAACTCGAAAAAATGCATCTGCTCATGAATATTCTGTAAACGAGAAAACAGATTGAATTTGTAGAATAAATCACCATTAATTTTCCACCTCCTTCTTTCTGCAAGATAGTAAAGTCTACTTCAGATATGTTTTTCCTGGCACATTTTTTCCTAACTTCCATGAGCTCGGAATGCATAAAATAAGTGGCTTGTATTCACATACTCTCAGCCTATTTCATATAGTTTATCTATAAATAATCTATATGAAAACAAATACATTGCAAATTTTGAATGAGAATAAGGGTGTACTGGAGGAAACATTACCTCTTTTTAAATTCTGAAGAGTATGGTTATGGTACAACCATGATATAGCATAGACATATGCAGGCATACAAAACTGCAGCTGAAGAGAAGATTGTGTTTTTTTCTTTCTCTAAGTAATATTCACAAAAAATATTTTGGTATTTCAATACCAGATGTATTCAGCTATTATGTCATTAATAAAGTCATGTGCCTTAGGGAAAATATAGTCTGGATATATCTTATCCACATTGTCTTGTATATGTAAATTGTCCTGAGATAGTAGGCTTAATGGGCTGTTTTATCTATACTTGAGATAAATATACTTCAGGGTATACCTTAGGGTGCCTAACATGGCCATAGGGGGTAATTTTTCAAATATGCCACCAATCTATCTTGCCCTTCTCTTAGTAGTTGATAGTTACACTTTCCTGTTGTGTTTAAAGAAAAAACGAAAGAAAAAAAAAAAAAAAAAAAAAAAAAAAAAAGTGTATTTTGTGCAGTCTGCTTCTTCTGAAAAATGTATCATTTTCTGTCCTTATCAAAAGCAGAGGTCTGGAAATGTAGGAGCTATGTGAATGACTGCCCAGAGGATGTTTTCTAGGGTCCTCTCAGGAGCAGTGGAGTTTGTTGTTTCAGGCACTGTGCTGCATATGTACAATGTGTCATATACCAAGGAAGACTTGTAGTACATTCCAGAAAGTGTTGTCTGTTGTATAACCCTGACCAGAGCAGACAATAGAAAAGGGAGGCACTTAGCTTATGGAAGCCTGGAAGCCAGGAGCATCATGCATCATTCCAGTTCAGATATAGAGGGGAACTGGATATGGAGAGGAAGCAGAGATACTGCTCCTTTGGCTTGTTACATAGTTGTCATATGCTAGGACTTTTAAAATGAGAAGTATAGATATACAATTGGAAATGAAGCCAGCTTAGCTAAGCATGTTTTACTTTGCAATTTTATGCCTGAACTAAACATAGAAACAATTATTACAGTTTTGCAGGTAGATGGCAAAACATATAGTTGTGCTAACTCTGATGTTAATATTTTGATTAAGAAATATTAAAAAAGTAAAGGACACAAAAAGAAAAAAAATATGTGTGTTTCTATATGTAATTAGAACAATTTTAGTAGTAGCATGTGATATAGGCTTCTAAAATTGTAGCCTGTCTCTGCCATGTCACAGTACAAATCACATGAATTTCAGCACAAAAAATACAGCTGGGAGAAATCTCCTTTTGTGTATACATGCACCTGGTTAGATTACACTGCATGTAGTTTTAATAATACAATATCTGAACACCTGTTAAATTAAAATAATAATAATAATAAATATTGCTCAAATACTTGTAAAATTGCAACCATGTGCTAGCATAATAAGCATACATGTTTGGATCTTGTGAAAAGAAACTGGAGCCAGATTTGGAAGACCTGTATGAGAAGACTTGTTTCCAGATCCAGCTGAGGAACTTGTTAAGAGCAATTTTTTTCAAAGTCAGTTAATGACTTGGGACTATAAACACAATTGAAAATCAGTGGTGTTTAGATTCCAAATAAATTCATGTTAAGTCTTTCTGAAGTTAGTTTCTCTTCCTCAATTTACCTTGGTGATAACATTTTTCTTGCTTCAGGTCATAGGTAATTCTTTCTGGTTACTTCCTTTATTTAATTTAAAAAATTATGACATCAGGCTAATTCTATGCTATATAGAATACTATTCTAGCTTCAGTCACCCAATCTACTAACTGGGCAGTATGCAACTGCATGTGTTGTTTTATACAAGTCAATATAGAAATTCAGATAAAGAATTGTCACATCTGTGTTAGATTATTGTCACAGTTAGTGTAGCTTCTGCAATTACTGCAACCAGTTTCAAGATTGTCAATACTTTGATGTAACTTGTATTTAGCTCACTGTAGAACTGAATTTACTAAAGTTAGCCGTGCTTTGTAAATCAGTCAATCATTAAGGAAACCTTAAGGGAACAGAAGTGAGAAGTTCTCCCTCTTTAAACTAGGGCTGCAGCAAAGCTGATCTTGGAAGAATTTTTCAATCAGCCTCAAATATCTCTTTTAAAATAATTCTGTTCTGTTCTAAACAAACAAAACCCTCTCACTCACATGCTATTTAGCTCTTATAAGTTTTCAAACTAAACAGAAGAAATAAATGTTTCATGGCTAGTTTTATAAAAGAAAATGAAAAAGAAAACGATGCATGCTGGCTTTTATGATTAGTCTTTTTTTTTTTTTTTTAATTATTATTATTATTATTTTTTCTTGTGGTGACTTCTAAATGACAGACCCTGGTAAGTATTGCTAGATAACTCATAAACTTTTTAAAGTGATGAAATTTCTGTATTTAGAACCATAAAGTTGTTAGTGCTGTTTTCAACAATTACAATAGTCTGACCTGATTTGGCACTAAGGGAATTAGAAAAACTATGGGAAGAAACTCAACACCTATACATGTAATGTACATGGTTTACAGTTACAAGGATCATGGATTATTGTTTGTTGTAATTGTGTCCTTTCCTTATGAAATCTATTCCACAGATGATGGATTAATTAATAATGGACAATTTACAGAAAATCTCTCTCTTCTTCCCACCTCCTACTTCCATGATAATTTTTCTATTGTCCCTCTAGAGCCATTTAATATATGTTGCAATTAATTGACTATTATAAATCAAAAAATCATTGAAACAAGGATCATGAATGTGGCTTTAATAGCCAAGAGATTGCAGATGTTTAGTGCCAAATCCTTCAGTTAATCTATATTTTCATATACTTATGTTGCATAATATTGTATCGGTGCTCACTACATAATATGTACTAATTACTAACCTACATGATTGCATAACTCTGAACAAGGTATACTACTTTGTAGAAAAATATTATTGTAGAATATTTAATAGAAACATCACATATTTATAAGTTTAGTATTGCATAGTCATATTTACTTATTAAAAATGTAATTATATTAACAGTGCTAGGAGTGAAGACTAAGTATAGAGTAGCATTATAATGAATGAGGCTCTGAAAGGTATTACATAATAATAAAAACAAAACAAAATTAAATTAAAATAAAATAACCCCATCCTTGATTAAATTAATATTTTAGGATTCTTTGCTCTACTGCAGAAATAATTTGTTTGTAATTTATGTTAATGAATACTTTTAAAATTATTTTAATTTAATAAAACCATAAATTAGTTAGGTCTCTGGCTTGTGAAGAGAGCATGTTGCAATAGAATTCAACTATGACTCTCACCGGTAGACTAGACCCTCCTATTTTTGTACTTGTTTAACTACTAATAATATCTATTTTCCTAATATGTGCACATATTATTTCTCTTCTTGTCTCTCTTCCTCTTTTATTTTTTTTTTTATTTTTTTTTTTTTTCCTAGGAACTCTTGAAATTACTCTAACAATAGGATTTACTCCTTCTCACTAAACATGCAGTAATCACAAGGACATATACAAAAAGTATTCAACTATTTGGAAGAAAAAAGTATTAACATCTTAATATAAATGTTCCTAGTGTGTCTCTCATTGAATGGAACTCATATTGATGAACTTCTAAATAACTGAGAAAACATTTTCAATGTTAAGAAGTAAGTCTTTCTATAAGTTTTTAGTCCATTCTCTTAGAACTTCATCAACAAAATTAGAGTTATGTAACATTTGTTAGTATAACATACCTTGCTAAATCAGGTATCACAGAAACTTTCTAAGAATATTATTATTTTTTATACAGATATCTTCAGAATTAACTGTCATTGCATTAATTAATCCCAGCAAAAAATGAATCAAGCTTATCTGACAAAAGGTTGTCTTGAAGAAAGAGCTCTTCAATTTTTGTTTATTCATCAGGTTTTCATAATGTTTGTATTATTTAGTGAATAACTGACTGATTTCTCATTAACAAGCTCACAGTTTCTGGTGACTTTCAATATAAATAGAATATCTGCAGTTTATCAGTTATCACAGAATCACAGAATGGACAGGGTTAGAAGGGACCTCTGAAGATCATCCAGTCCAACCCCCATCCCAGGATCAATCTGAGTACGTTGTGCAGGAGGGCATCCAGGAATGTTTTGAATATCTCCAAAGAAAGATACTCTACAACATCTCCAGGCAACCCGTTCCAGTGCTCTGTCACCTTCACAGTAAAATGCCTCCTCATATCTCCTTGACATTCAAGGATTTTTTATTTTGACACCTATATGATTAATTAGTGCTTAATAGATTCTTGACGGGTAGTTACCGGACCTCCTGATATAACTGCATTAATGTATAATCTCTTTTAGCCACCATCTTCCTCAGTTCCTCATGGCTCTTAAAATATTTCACAGAAGCCAATAAACCTTTCACACTCTAGGGAGTCTCCAATGTATTAAAGTGTTTGTTTTTTATGGGATTTAGAGGAGATGAGACTTAGGTCACTTTTTATTTTGAAAAAAATAAAAATAATATATATATATATATATAAATGAATATACCCTCCCTTATTACTTTTCTTAATGTCACGTAGATTAATTTCTCATGATCTTTTAGTTTTCTATTTGTTTTTCTATGATTTTCAACCACAGGTTTAATATTAGCTTCTTGTTCTTGTTCTTGTTCTTGTTCTTGTTCTTGTTCTTGTTCTTGTTCTTCTTGTTCTTGTTCTTGTTCTTGTTCTTGTTCTTGTTCTTGTTCTTGTTGTTCTTCATTTCTAAAATCACTGCCCAACACTGAACTACAATGACATTTTAGCTCAATATGTCTTCTTTCTCAATTATGAACTTTTCTGTTCATCCCTTATATCTGTTTTAAAGAATCTTTAAGAATCTTTACATGGCTGATTTACATTATGATTTCATCTTTGATGCTATAAAGCAGCTTTTCTGAAGCTCCAGTTTTGAATATGCATATATGTGTATATGTAAGGTTTTGCCTTGTTTTTTAACCATATGACACTGCCGTTTACATAATGAATGTAATTACATCATTACTATCTCAACTCAACTCTGTCTTCTAATCCAGTGATTAATTGAAGTGGTAATATGTAGTATCTCTTGAGATATTATTAAAGCAGGAAAAATCACAAAAGAAAAGCTAGTAAAAGAGAACAGCTGAAAGAAAAAAGGTAAAATTGTACTTAATTGTGTCACAGTCTTTCAGTCTAATTACATTAGTTGATGCCATTTAATTAGATGAAATGATAGAGATCTAAGATTTTAAAATGGAAAGGTAATTATGCATAAATAGGAACACTTTTAAAGGCTTTGTAATGGAAAAGCATATGATACATTAAAATGCATTAGGACAGGAATATCAAAAGCAAACTTTTCAAAAGGAAATTTAACAAAATTAGTTCTGTTCTATAATATTCAAGTATTGGAAAGAACGAATGGAGGAGATTACTATATGAAAATTTAAGTACTTCTGTCAATTCTTGAATACTTATGCTAGATTATTTATATATATACATTTACTTATATTTATATACATATATATACTTTTTTTTTCTTCATTAGAATATTAGCAGCTTTCTTTCTTTTTGTCACAGAACAATATGTGATTTTTTGGTTATGGTTTAGATAAAAATGAGTTACTTTTCAGCAGCTGCAAAGAAATCTAAAAATCCCCTAATCTCAAAGATATTTATAGTTGCCTTAGGTATTGTACAAAATCTGAAGCCATTCCTCTGTTGCCACTTGATAATCATCCAGGGCCACCAAAAGCAGTTTCAGAAGATGAAGAATGGATTAAACCTGAATTAATTGCATATTCCATACTAAGATTTACTCTGAGAAAAAGTTTGAGGTAGAGAAACACCATGCAGAAAGAAGTGAAAACTCTAAAATTCTCCTCACAGGGTTCTTTCTCTTTCGATGGGAAAGGCAAGGCTTAAGTCTTTTGTTTTAGCCAGTTTAATGAAAAGTAATAGTGTAAAAACTACTTCATAGAACCATAGAGCAATATGCCTCTGCAAACACATAGGTTTTAGTAGTATTTTAGTAGTATTTTTTTTTTTTTTTCTGGCACTCTGCTACTGTTCTGATTTAGTTTTAGTATGTGAAATGACCATTGAAAATATGTCAGAAGGGAAAAATTTGTGAATTCTTTGACTACTATTTTATAAAGATTACTTCTTTATAGAACTTAATCCCTGGGGGGGGGGGTGGGGAGGTGGCGGGGAACAACACACAACACAGACGTACCTACTGGTATGCATTGGATAGGAAAATGTGTTATTTATCTGCATAAAATAAAAGTTAATTTACACCATAATTTCTGTTGCCAGTGCTGTATGTAACTTGGGCTTCACAGGCATGAAAACTGACAACCTTTTCTGCTCTCTATGTATGGAACTATGAGAATCTTCAACTGAGAGTCTCCTTGATTTTTATTTTTATTTTTAAAAACACTGTTTCTTCCTTTAATGCAATTAGCTTCACAGTACTGAGCTTGACAGGATGGAAAGACATTGTTCAGAGTCACTCAGAGTGGAAAGTGTGTGTTTGATTTAAATTAAAATTATGAAAATAATGAGTTACTGCTTGTTGTACACAAGAAACTAAATTCGCTGTTACTGAGTCCCTCTTTACTCTGTCAAAACAGAAAAATATATGGACTGTGTGTGGGGAGGGAATTATAGAAAAAAAAATCATTTTTAATTTTATCATGGCAAAACATTGATAAACATTTTATCACGGTAAAACAGCAAAATATTTTTATACACAGCAATTAATTAATAGCTACCCAAAAAAACAAACAAACAAATGAAAAGTAGTAACTATTTCCTTCTCTAGCCCTTCTCTGCTTAAATACTAGCACTTAGTTTTAAGCTGTTCTTGCTCCCCTTTTCATTTGCTAAAGCTACCAGGAGTGCTATCTATATTGAGACACTTGCATCCATTTGTGTAACGCTGCCATGTCAGTAGTTTGTTTTAAAATTTTAACAAGAGTTTGCAGTGTCTCAATTTGACAATCTGAAATCAACACCGTTACAAGGCCAGAATTCCATTAACTCAGTGTTATTAATCTAATGTTTCCACTGTTTGCTAACAGAAAATCAGAATTCAGTTTCAATCTACCAGTCCAACTGTGGAACAGTTAATGCTCGATTTGCACTAGCAGATGTGTGGCAGAAGCCGTCTATTTCTAAAAAATAAGATATTTTAGAAATAATTTTATGATCCTCACGCCCTAAAACAAACATACAAACAAAAAATAAATTAAAAAAAAATAAATCAGTAAAGCTAAGTGTGAGAGGTGAAATCTAAGGTACTGTCTTCCACTAAATGACCTTAAGGGCTACATATTAAAGGGCTACATATTAAGGGCTACATATTAAAGAAGATAAATTTTATATCTAATTAAAAGATGTTGAGAAATTTATTCATAACACATCTTTCTGTTTAATTCATGCATTAATACAATAAAATGTGTTAATACCAAAGGAAATAAATATTTTTTTCCAATGGAAAAATTCTCCTGATTCTCCTTCCTAAAAGCCAATTTTGAAAAACTTGAACTACTGTTAAAGTGAATAGATGATCTTTAGTTTACATTTTCATGATGGAGTCTCTTGTTTGTGAAGAACACTTAGAGAATTTAAAAATAAATACTACTGCATGGCACTAGCCTAAAAGCTCTTTCCTGCTTATAGTTAA
>NW_023305564.1:8464-13181 GCF_011077185.1 Oxyura jamaicensis
ATTTTATTTATTTTATTTTATTTTATTTTATTTTATTTTATTTATTTTATTTTATTTTATTTTATTTTATTTTATTTATTTTATTTTATTTTATTTTATTTTATGTGAAGGACATGAAACCAGTTCTGGGCTTCACAGTACAGGACATGGATGTACTGGAGAGAGTTCAACTAAGGGCCACCACGATGATGAAAGGACTGGAGCATCTCTCATCTAGGAAAGGATGACATAGCTGGGACTGTTCAGCCTGAGGAAGATAAGGCTTGGGGGAATCTCATCAGTGACACCTCCATGGAGGGTGCAAAGAGAATGGAGTCAGGTTCTTTTCAGTGGTACCCAGTGACAGGACAATGAGCAACAAACATCAGGGAGCACTTCTGTACTGTGTAGGTGACAGAACACTGGAACTGGTTGCCCAGAGAAGTGGTGAAGTCTCCTCCTTGGAGATCTTCCAAAGTCATCTCAAAAACCTGTCTTGGGTAACCTTCTTTAGGAGGCCTTGCTTGATCAGGGATTGAAAGAGATGATCTCCAGAGATTCCTTACAATCTTGATAATTCTGTATTTCTGTGGAATACCTCGTGGATAAACTAATTGTTCTGCTATTTTGTTTGATGAACCATGTGTATGAGCAGTAAAAGGCCTGCCAGATGAGATCCTGTGAACATATTACTAGCTATCAACAACTTACTAAAAGTTGTTCAAATCTATGCTTTATTTCCCAGTGTTTTATGAAGTTTACAAACTGAGATACACATAAAGCTAACCCTCTCCTTTAAAGATATTGTTTAATTGAATTAATTGCTTAATTGTTACTTATCAAGTAAGCAAACTGAAAACAACCCAAAACTGAAATACTGAAATTAGCAATATAGTAGTTTCTCAGTGTTGTTACTTATCCCTGTGATTACATCTGAACCAAGGGGTTTTGAAGGTTTTTAATTGTTGCTGTTTTCCACTGCAATATTTTGATAGGAAAGTTCTGCAGCGCAGAGGAAGAATGCATTTGTCAATGGACTCTAGGTCAAAATACTTTCTGGAGTTTCAATTTCAGCCTGATTTAGACTGCTCACAGCAACTGAATTCTTAGAAAAATTCCCTGACTGAGCACTGAACACTAGGCTGTTATGTAATTTGGCACATTGTAGCTGTCCTAAACTTTTCAGAAAGTCGTTTTCTAAACCTAAAAAAAAAAAAAAAAAAATAAAAAGCCAAAACAGAATTCAAAACTGAATTCTTGTTTTCAGAGGGCTTTTAGAGCTTATCACCTACACTTTGTATTGTACCCAGCAGCTCTAATTTTCATTTCAAAGGAACTTTTCTTGTCAAGAGTACCAAAGGTCTCAAAACAGCCTGGGAATAATTCTTAGCCAAATATGCCATTATTCACTGATTCCCAGCCCAACTTGAATTAATTTCTGTTTTTCTGTGATAATGAGCTAAATATTTTTGCTGAACGTGTTCTCAGGATTATCTACAGTAAAATATGTTAGGTAGGACTCTTTTTGAATACTGAAACTAAGGCAAGGTCTTTTTTTTTTTTTTTTTTTTTTTTTTTTAAGGTGTTTAACACTAACATTTTCATGCAAAGTAAGGCCTCATGTCCTGGTTAGACATATATACAAGGGAGTCATTTTTAACAAGGATACTAATGTAAAAAAGGCCATTATCATTGTAATGGGTATGAAACCACTGTAACAAACACCAAAAATCTAAGATTTCAATTTATCAAAGTTCTTAAATCTTTGTTCACAATTGAAGTATTATTTTTCCCATTACGATATTTCAGATGTCTTTTATGATCAAAGAGGAAATGTGGATGAAGGAAAATAAATGACATAATATGATAATAAGAATGTGTCATATTAGTTTCTCATCGTACAGTGCTACCTTTTTTATTTGTGTTTTTGGAAGGAAAGCATACTGTGCTCATCCTCAGGGGAAAAAAATAAAATAAAATACAAAATAAAATAAAATATTTCCACAAGAAAGGAGCATGAACTACGGGTAATAAAACTGCAGAGAAAAGATACCCTAAACTGATTAATATCAAAAAAAGGCTCTGTAGGATGGATATGTCACATACCTGCAACAATATAAATTTGTCTGAAAAGCTTAAATAGCAAGAAACCTAATTGATTAAATGTAAGTTAAGCACAAATAAGATAACATGACTAAATAAAATAAAATAAAATAAACAAAAATAAAATAAAATAAAATAATAAAATAAAATAATAAAATAAAAATAAAATAAAATAAAATAAAATAAAATAAAAATAAAATAAAATACAATGTTGACTTTTAGTAAATGTAAAGGCAATCGTCATTGTGGTAAATGTTTTATCAACATCACAGAATCACAGAATCACAGAATCACAAAATAGTCTAGGTTGGAAGAGACCTCCAAGTTCACCGAGTCCAACCTCCGACCTAACGCTAACAAATCTTCCACTAAACCATATCCCTAAGCTCTACATCTAAACGTCTTTTAAAGACCTCCAGGGATGGTGACTCAATCACTTCCCTGGGCAGCCTGTTCCAGTGAATAACAACCAGCTCAGTAAATAAGTTCTTCCTAATATCCAACCTAAACCTCCCCTGGTACAACTTTAGCCCATTCCCCCACGTCCTGTCACCAGGCACGTGGGAGAATAGACCAACCCCCACCTCACTACAGCCTCCCTTCAGGTACCTGTAGAGTGCAATAAGGTCACCCCTGAGCCTTCTCTTCTCCAGGCTAAACAGTCCCAGCTCCCTCAGCCGCTCCTCGTAAGACTTGTTCTCCAGACCCTTCACCACCTTCGTTGCCCTTCTCTGGACTCGCTCGAGCACCTCCATGTCCTTCTTGTAGCGAGGGGCCCAAAACTGAACACAGTACTCGAGGTGCGGCCTCACCAGAGCCGAGTACAGGGGGACAATCACTTCCCTGGACCTGCTGGCCACGCTGTTTCTTATGCAAGCCAGGATGCTGTTGGCCTTCTTGGCCACCTGAGCACACTGCTGGCTCATATTCAGCCGACTGTCAACCACTACTCCCAGGTCCTTCTCTGCCAGGCAGCTTTCTAACCACTCATCTCCCAGCCTGTAGCGCTGCTTGGGGTTGTTGTGCCCCAGGTGCAGGACCCGGCACTTGGCCTTGTTGAACTTCATACAGTTGGCCTCGGCCCATTGGTCCAGCCTATCCAGGTCTTCCTGCCCTCAAGCAGATTGACACACGCACTTAACTTGGTGTCGTCTGCAAACCTGCTGAGGGCGCACTCAATCCCCTCGTTCAGATCATCGATGAAGATGTTAAAGAGGACTGGTCCCAGTACCGAGCCCGGGGGGACTCCACTAGTGACCGGCCTCCAACTGGATTTGACTCCATTCACCACAACTCTCTGAGCCCGGCCATCCAGCCAGCTCTTAACCCAACAAAGTGTGCGCCAGTCCAAGCCGTGAGCAGCCAGTTTCCTGAGAATGCTGTGGGGGACGATGTCAAATGCCTTACTGAAGTCAAGTTAGACCACGTCCGCAGCCTTTCCCTCATCCACTAAGCGTGTCACCTTGTCATAGAAAGAGATCAGGTTTGTCAAGCAGGACCTGCCCTTCATAAACCCATGCTGACTAGGCCTGATCACCTGCTTGCCTTGCAACTGCCGCATGATGACACCCAAAAGAATCTGCTCCTTACATATTCATATTCAATATGAATATTACATATTCAATATGAATATAAGAATATTCAATATGAGTATTCAATATGAATATTACATATTCAGCTCCTTTCTTAAGCTGCCTTTAGAAAACAACAAAAACAAGTGTAAACAGCATAGGAGATCATATGTTGATTATATTTTCTTTACACTGTTTAATTTAAACTAAAAAAAACCTTGCTCTTCTGAGAACACTAGTTTTTCATAGTGTTAAACAACATCCAAATTTCATCCATATTCCTTTTTTGCCAAAACATCCCTCGAATTCAGCATAGATGTTTTGAGAGCTAGGTACTCCTTTGTGAAGAAAAGTTGTGCTTCCTGGCAAAGATAACGTGACCTGCCACAGTAATTTCTTTTCATGCACTATACATCCCAACATTGTTGCTGTAAGTAAATAAAAGCTCTCAGCCTACAATGCTTTTAGTCTCCTCTTACATAATTGCTGAAAATGTAAACAATATGATTTGATTAAATAAATGGTCAAAATTTAGTTCCTTGTCTAATATGCCTTTTAAATAATATTTTGGTTGCCTGTAGTTCCTTGTTTTTTTGAGAGGATCTTCCTTGGTTTAGAGATACAAAAAACATTGCAGGTTAGCTATCTCTCATTATTCCCCTGTCCTGCAGGCCCTTGGGTGAAAAAATGACTATTTTTGCACGTTACTTTCTTGTCAGTTTATTTTCCTTAACAAAAACTGATTTACATAAAGTTTTAGATTCTGGCAGTAGCTGATTTTTTTTCATACAAACCTGTCACAAGGAAGAGACAACATTTCGCTGTCCTTTCTTTTTCCCAAGCATCAGTGCAGCATTCTTGAATTTGATAAGTGAGGAGCTGAAGATACTCAATAGGTTAAGGGAGAGATGAGATAGAGGAAAAGCTTTTACAGGATGCACACTACCAGCATGATACAAAACACAAAACCTAGACAAAACTTTTGCTTGACATCTTCCATAATATATTCCTACTACTGCTAATTTTGTTAGGTCATTGAAGTCCTCGGTAACCTGCCCGGGGGG